>NC_133342.1:4595463-4895463 GCF_030506205.2 Paramisgurnus dabryanus
AATGATTTGTGAGTTTGTAAGCTCATTATTTCAGGTATAACAGGTCTACACGTTGGCGACGCGCGCTCACGAGAGAAGAGACAAGGCAGTGCGCGTTCCAGCGAATCAGGAAATATGGCGGCGCTCACGCCACTGAGTCAGGTAATGTTCTTAAAAGTTTACTTTACATTGATTTCTTTATGTTTTTTAATGGATACCACAGTCTAATGCACACCGAATTCAGAGAATGCCAACAAGTGTGTTTTTTTAGTTATAAAAGCAGGTTTTTTTTTCCCGATGGGTTCCCTTGTTAAATGTTGGGCGCAATTTAACAATGTTTTTAGCAAACACTTTTAAATGATTTGCATTTTCGTCCCGTTACTCGTTTGCATATGTCCAGTAACATAGTAGAGGGGGATTTGCGTGTCGCTGGTCGCAGTTTTGCAACTTTTTAATTCACTTTTTATCTTAATGACAGCTGTTGCTGACAGGTATTATTATTATTATTGAATGACAAGCACGAGCCCCTATAATAAAGCTGTCCTTAACAGCGGTATATTTTGTGGGATCCATCAACATTCGTCTGGTTGTATTTGATTTATTTTGCGATCAGTCAGTTTGTTTATAGTTTCACTAACCGGGTGTTGTCACTGCCCATAGCATTAAACCTCCCACAACAAGCGCAGTTTCCATTTAACGTTACATAGTGAAGAATGCCACCCATGGCACTGTTTGAATTCATATTAATTTTAATAAATGAATTAATGATTTGAATAATCTAATAAATAAGCGAATTCAATGAGAATCACCACTGAGTCTAATGAATTATTCGTAAATCTCAGAAATACAACATGAGGTCATTATAATGATAAGAATTTGCATAAGGTCACAATGCAACAAATGATTTAAATAGACTAGACTGTCTTTATGTAAAATATCCAAAATATCCTTTGCATAGTGTTCATAGTGTTATTTACATGGCATATTGATATTCATCATTATCTAATTTACTTTCACTTCTGTTTATGCAGCTATCCAGTGGAAACCCTGCATATGAGAGCTACTACAGACAGGTAAAGCTTTACTTTCTGCTTTTAGTTGCACCAATATGGGCATGGTCCATGCTGATAATTTAAAATGGACAAACACTGGCATGCATTTGGCAGACACATTTATCCAATGCAACTTACAGTGCATTGCAAGTTATACATTTTTATCAGCATGTGTGTTCCCTGGGTTCGAACCATGTCCTTTTGCGCTGCTATACAGGAGCATATGCTTGCTGATATATCATGGTTCTCACTGTTAGCAGTATTTAATATTTGATCTCTTATGAGTGTGACGGTTTGTCCTGTTTGATGCAGGTGGATCCTGGAAACACGGGGAAAGTTGGCGCTGCTGAAGCCGCTCAGTTCCTGAAGAAAACCGGGCTTTCAGACAGCACGCTTGGGCAGGTTAGACAAACCACTAAAAATCATATATTAAGCTTCAGTGCTAGAAATATATAGAAACTGATTTTTAGTACTTTTCTCTCTCAACAGATTTGGGATTTGTCAGATCCGGAGAGAAAAGGTTACTTGGATAAACGGGTAAACATTGTTGCCGCTTTAAGTCTCCTTTCACACAATTTGCTGTTTGATTTCACTCTGTATAGCTACTAGATAAGAACTAACTGATACTGGTTTCATCCAAGATCCTTTTAATATGCAAACACCACCTTATAGAGTGGTTTGTTCCTGTCAACATTGCCTTTAGGTGCTTACCGGGTGTTTACACACAAATAAGCACAATGTTCTTGAAGTTTTATTATCGGTTTTGCAAATTAATCTGCACTGATAGTTCATTGGTGGAATAATCAGCTATTTGCAAAAATCCTTGCACCTGCATTGTTACTGCCTTTTGGACGCATTCTGGAAATGTTACAGCAATGGTCCCCATTCTGGGAGCGATCTCATGATCAATTCCAGGATGTGTTTGCATTTATACAGAAGGCACTCTGGCAGTTTTTTGGCAATTTTCTGGGATCAAGAAGTTTAACACTGTTTGCAACAATGTGCTTTGTGATAAAGCTATAGAAATTAACTGAATTTAATTGAATTAGGTCAAGCCTTTGAATTTCTCAAACATTATAATCTTGTTTTACTGATATAATTTCAGATATGCTGTTTATTTATTTTAATGTGAAATATTATTAAAAAAATGATGTGATTAAAATAAATGTGCAGATAGAGCAAATAATGATCGATTTATCTATCTACTGTATCGACCTGTATATCTACCATATTGACCTATCTATCCATCCACCATACCAACTTATCTATCCATCTAACTTATCGACACATCTATTTACCATACCGGCATAGCTGGTCATCGTACAGTATCGGCCTATTTATTCGTCTACCCCATCCATCCATCCATCCATCCATCCATCCATCCATCCATCCATCCATCCACCGTACCGACCTATCCATCCATCCACCCACCGTACCGACCTATCCATCCATCAACCGTACCGACCTATCCATCCACCGTACCGACCTATCCATCCATCCACCCACCGTACCGACCTATCCATCCATCCACCGTACCGACCTATCCATCCATCTACCGTACCGACCTATCCATCCATCTACCGTACCGACCTATCCATCCATCTACCGTACCGACCTATCCATCCATCCATCTACCGTACCGACCTATCCATCCATCCATCTACCGTACCGACCTATCCATCCATCTACCGTACCGACCTATCCATCCATCTACCGTACCGACCTATCCATCCATCTACCGTACCGACCTATCCATCCATCTATCTACCGTACCGACCTATCCATCCATCTATCTACCGTACCGACCTATCCATCCATCTACCGTACCGACCTATCCATCCATCTACCGTACCGACCAATCCGTCCACCTACCGTACCGACCTATCTACCTACTGTACCGACCTATCCATCCATCCATCTACCATCTCGACCTATCTATCGACCTATCTATCGACATATCTACCGACCTATCAATCTATCGTATCGACCTATCAATCTATCGTATCGACCTATCAATCTACCGTATCGACCTATTTTTCTACCGTATCGACCTATCCATCCACCGTAGCGACCTATCTATCTACCGTATCGGCCTATTCATCTACCGTATCGGCCTATCCATCTACCGTATCGGCCTATCCATCTATTGTATCGACCTATCTATCTACCGTATCGGCCTATCCATCTACCGTATCGACCGATCTACCGTATTGAACTATCTATCTACCGTATTGAACTATCTGTCTACCGTATCGACCTACCTATCTATCCATCTACCGTATCGACCTATCCATCCATCCATCTACCATATCGACCTATCTATCTACCATACCGGCATATCCATCTACCATTTTGACCTATCTATCCATCTACCGCATTGACCTATAGACCCTTTTACAGCTCACGAGATCAAAAAGCCTGCACGCACATTTTGGCAACAGAAGTGGTGTTATTTCCTATTGGTTCTAACGTGTTAGCAACTCAGAAAGTTTATTAAAACGGTTTCCCAGCATCAAAATGTCTGGTTGTTGTGTTTGGTTGCACTAATATAATATACTAATATACGTACACTAGTCAACATTTGAAGTGGATCAAAACCTTTCTTAAAAGTTGTCTAAAACCAATACCCAATACCCGTTCTTGTCTTAGGACAACTTTGATGAACATTTTTGATCCACTTCAAATGTTGACTAGTATATATATGTATCTGGCAACTTTATTTTTGGCCATCTGCTAACGTCTTCTATCCACTCCACTATAGTACACGGATCTGGTAGCTGTGTTGAAAAAGTTGATGAAGTCAAATAACTTTCTCTGTCTGTGTTACTTCACTGCTGATTCTTGCCATACTTCCGTTGCCTAAATGCGCGCACATACACTGCCACGTCATCATTGCTTAAAAACAGTAAATGGGTCTATTTATCTACCATACTGGCATATCTGTCTACCGTATCGACCTATCTATCCATCTACCATATCTGTCTGTCTGTCGATCTATCTATCCATCCTTCTACCGTAGCGACCTATCTATCAATCTACCGTATCGACCTATCTATCAATCTATCGTATCGACCTATCTATCAATCTATCGTATCTGTCTGTCTGTCGATCTATCTATCCATCCTTCTACCGTATCGACCTATCTATCAATCTACCGTATCGACCTATCTATCAATCTACCGTATCGACCTATCTATCAATCTACCGTATCGACCTATCTATCAATCTACCGTATCGACCTATCTATCAATCTATCGTATCGACCTCTCTATCTACCATACCAGCATATCTGTTCACCGTAACGACCTATCTATCTACTGTATCAACCATATCTACCTTATCGACCTATCGATTAGGGATGTAACGGTATTAAAACGTCACAAAACGGTAGTACATCGGTATACGGCCCGCAGTACTGTATTTACTGAACCATTTACAGGAAGGAAAAGCAAAAGAAAAAAATTGGAAAAACTGCCTCGTAATAAAAGTGTTTATTAAACGATGTGTGCAAATTTACCATGTCATATCCTGTCCTCTTTTCTTGATCTTCTTGATCTTTAATCATAACTGTAGGATATATGATGTAAGATGGGTCAAATTATGAAATATGAAAACAATTGCCTCAGCTGGACCTTGACAGAGGTCACATTTTAAATTTTTTTCTAAAATTCTTTATGCTACCACCTCCATACTACTAATTTTAAAGTCAGTTTAAAACAGTCCAGTGTAGTGTTGACAATATCATAAAAAGGAATAATTAGACCATGTAATAAAATAAAAAATAAAGTTTCAGTTTAGTTTGTCAACTTTAAACAAATCGCAATCAGTCAGGTTTTAAGGATTGAGTCACTCCCTCAATTGACCTAGTTTTTTTTATTGTTAATGCTGAAGCTTTGTACTCATAGGAAAGCAACAGCTGTGAATGTAGTATCAAGAAAAGAGTGTTTTAAGATGGGTCAATTCCTGAAAATAGCAGTCTACTTATTGCAGCTGGACCTAGAGCTCACTGATACAGGACGCCAATTGGAAGGCTACAGCCTCCGTAGGTCGCATCTGTAGGCTGCATATGCATGAAGACCTTATTTCAGAATATTAACTATGTTAAAGTTTACTATTATTCTTATTTAAAGGAACAGTATGTAAGAAATTAATTTCAATGAATCATAAAATGCCCCTGATATGTCACTAGACATTAAGAAATTATTTTCATTTCAAATACTTATATCACTGACAACAGTGGTCTGGCCAGGATATTGTCATTTAAAAAGTGGAGTTGCAGTCCTCAACTGATGTTTATGTTGTCGTGTTGTGTATTGGCCACCAGTTGTGTGATTGCAGTACCAGTTTTGGACACAATCCTACATACTGTTCCTTTAAACGTAAATTATCGTAACATGCTTTTGGCTTGTGAATGTAATACTCAGTTAACTTAAATAAACTAGGCTTAATGACGTATGCAGCCTGCATATGCGACCTCAGGAGGCTACCGCCTTCCAATTGAGAAACAGAAACACTCATACAATCTCCCAATTCATGGATTCACACGTTTTTTTTTTTTTTTGTATTTGAAATTGAATTTAAATAGCTTATTTTAGTCAGCACAGCCGTAAGACTCAGACTACAAGTTTACAAACCACTCACCTTTATCTATTATGCCTTTTAATATTGTGTTAAGTGATTTATTTGATCTGTCTAAAGTGGCATTTTGAGTGGTTTAACAAACTGGTCTCTCTCTCTCTCTCTCTATCTCTATCTCTCTCTCTCTCTCTCTCTCTCTCTCTCTCTCTTTCTCTTTAATTTAGGGTTTCTTTAATGCTTTGAGGCTGGTGGCATCAGCTCAAGGTGGAAGTGAAGTGAATCTGAACAGTTTGAACAGGAACATCTCACCACCTGTTCCTACATTTGTGAGTATCTGCATACATGAAGAACAATTCAAACATCTAAATGTGTCATATAAGATAAAAGATGCTTTGTAAACAACACACCTGTACATTTTATCCATCACTGTCAACTAGCTGAATGGTGTGACGCTGATGTTTACACATGGACAGATTAGCATTCCTTGTGTTGTATTGTTCGGCATTTTGTAAATCACTTTGGATGAAAGATATACATGTACATGTTATGATAAATGGGTCTGTGTGTTGCTTAGAGAGAAACTGGCAGCCCTTCTCTGAACATCACGTCATCTGTTGGTGACTCTAGCTGGGCAGTAAAGGTACAGAATTGGATTAAAACCATTTCAAAAGAGAAACGCAATAAAAGAAATGTTTTTCAATATCTCAAATTGTTTTTGGCTTCACTAGTTGGAAGATAAAGCGAAGTATGATGGGATATTTGAGAGCCTCTCTCCAGTTGGTGGGCTGTTGGCAGGGGATAAAGTTAAACCAGTCCTCATGAACTCAAATCTGCCTCTCGATGTGCTTGGAAAGGTAAGCATCTTTATTTTGCAATGCTATTTAGTAATGTATTTTAAATTGACACGTCACTTCATTTGACAGATTTGGGACCTCAGTGATATTGACAGAAATGGACACTTGGATAAAGACGAGTTTGCAGTGGTGAGCATTAAACACATTCATTTATATTTTTCTTGAGGCAGAAACGAATTTAAGACACCGTTGTTGTCCGATTTTATTGGTGATGTGACATATGAAACTTGCTTTAACCAACTTGCTATAGTAATGAATTGCTGTGCCAGTCTGGGCTCTATGTGGTTGTGGCATGAATTCATTTAGGCCTTACAAACACCACTTATATCTGATGTTTGTTTTAATATCTGACAACATCATCTTCTCAGGCGATGCATCTGGTATATGCAGCCAGAGAGAAGGAACCCATGCCATCCGCTCTTCCCCCCTCCCTTATCCCTCCATCCAAGCGGAAGAAAATTCCAGGTGGCCTCCCGGGATCAGTTCCTGTTCTTCCCTCCAGTCCCTTCCTTCTAAAAGAGAGCCTGCGGCCCACAACGCCCCTTTCTCGGAGTTCCCTAGGCAGCAGCTCAAGTCTCTCTCCATCAAACTCATTCAGGAGGTCCACTGCTACTCCACCGCTACCGTCACAAACACAATCACAGGTGCGTAGCATAGTGCAATGCAGACAGTCGGGTTAAAACCTGCACATCCTGATGTAAAAGTCAGGATACGAGTCTGACGAGATTCCTCGGAGCAAATGATGCCACAATGACTACAGTGTTTTTTTATTAGGATGTTCCACGTAGTCCTTATAAGAGTTAACTACAGATTACACGAGCTGGTTTTAATAGGGAATCTTCGTTTGCTTATTTATAAGCAGTGATGGGAGTAATGCGTTACAAAACGCGTTACTGTAATTCCACTACTTTTAGCAGTAACAATCATGTAACGAAGTATTTTTTTAAATCAAGTAACGCAATTACAATTACTGAAATTTAAATGAGTTCGCGTTACTCTATTTTGTAAAAAAATAACACTTGCAG
This sequence comes from Paramisgurnus dabryanus, assembly GCF_030506205.2. Classification (NCBI taxonomy): domain Eukaryota; kingdom Metazoa; phylum Chordata; class Actinopteri; order Cypriniformes; family Cobitidae; genus Paramisgurnus; species Paramisgurnus dabryanus. The sequence continues at coordinate 4,602,952 of NC_133342.1, forward strand.
ACAAGACATTCTGATCTAACGTCGCAGGACCACGGTGGGCGGCGCAATGAATCATTGAACTTCATCATGGCCGAATGAACATGAAAAATCTAAACGGGACAACATACCTTTGTTTAAAATTGTGCGCGAGTCATAATCCATTCGGTCTCATGTTTGTAAATTATCTTTGCCAAGCGGTCCCAGTATGACATCAACTTGCATTTGTAGTCCACAAAAGTAATAAATCTGAGAAATGTTAATATATTCTTAGATGCATCGGCCTTCTTGGAAGAGAACGATCCGTGATTGTTGTTTCCAGTAAAATACACCCTGCGCTGTACACCCGTGTTAAAACTCCATAGTATGTGTAAGTGCGCATTTGGTTTCAGTTTTGGTTTCACTTGCTCCGTATCCGACAAAACCATCCACTCGCTCTGTGTCCGTCCGACAAAACAATCCACGTACTCCATTTTCTGATTAAATATCTTCATTTAATCTTGTTTATCATTTAAATCAAACATAAAAATATACAAACAAAATATGATCTTAAATCCTTAGGGCCCTATTTAAACGATCTGAAACGCAAGTGTGAAGCGCAACGTGCAAATGACTTTGTGGGCTGATCTTGGGCGCTGTTGTTATTTTCCCGGCGTGAGAAATAACTCTTGCGCCGGGCGCAAATCAATAAGGGGTTGGTCTGAAGTAGGTTCATTATTTATAGGTGTGGTTTGGGCGGAACGTGAAATAAACCAATCAGAACGCTATCCAACATTCCCTTTAAACGCAAGGGCGCAAGTTCCATGGCGGGTTGCTATTATTATGACGGATTAACAGGCGTACGTCAGGAGCGGTTCACAGCCGAGGAGACCCACGTTCTTGTAAGAGCAGTCAAAGAGAAGTTGTTTTGTATGGGGATGCGAGAAACCCGCCCAAATCAGCGTCGGTTAAACAGGCGTGAGAGGAAATAGCCACAATTGTCTCATCAGGTGGCATCCCCATCGTTGCGCCAAGCGCTACAATGATTTCAGGAGACAGGGCAATCCCAAGCTTGCCAGCATAAATCGGGCACGCCGTGTAACGGGAGGTGGATCTGCCTCTACACAGACGCCAGCAGAGGACATCACTGCGTCCACCCTCACCCCTGAAAGGGTTTGGGGGCTTTGTAATCGGACCCAAGAAACGCAAGCAAGGTCCAACCCCAAAGTACTCTAACAAATCAAGTTCATATACATAAAGGTTTCTTATGAAAACATTTTAATTATTATTTATAAAATAAACGTAATACAGCCACACAACAAACTTATGAAAATATTTTAATCGTTATTTGCATGAGAATTTTTTAACGCAGCCACACAATAAATAAAAACTATCACCACAATGCTCACCACAATGATTCCCCTTATCTCGTGTATTTATATTTTTAAGTGTAACAATTTATGATTTGCAAAAATAACTGTTGCATCTGTGTAGATTAGATGCAAAGTGTATGCGCGTTGTGCACGCTATACATTATGGTCAAGCATGCGCCCTTAAAATAGCATAATGAACAACGCGCAACGCGCCACTGACTTTAAACTTTTTTTTTCTGGTCAGTGGCGCAATTGTTTTTTGAAACTGCAAAATAGCATCAGGGAACACGCCTCTTTTTTGCGCTGAACCGCCCAGGGAGCGCAAGTTCATTCCCGAGTTTGCCGACGTGCGTCTGTGGAGGGAAAAACCCGCTGTGCGCCGGTGCAAAATACGAATGATACATGCGTCACTGACAAAGTCAATTGCGCTGGGTGCAAGATAGGGCCCTAAATATCACAGATGCGGTAAAGAGAACTGTGCAACTCCACCGTATTCCACTGTAGTCCTGCGCACTATTTGCCGCAAGCTTCACACAGTCTTCAAATTCTTAAAGAGACAGTACACAATTTTAACACATTATATATTTTCTATGTAAACATACAGAATATTTGTCTGAATGATATACATAAATAAACTAAGCTTACTATTTCTAACAAAAATATTCATAGGCTGAATCTAAAGCAAAATAGGCTCCTACACTGTGATATATGAGAGTCTTACGTGTAAAATAGCCCATCCATATAATAAACTTCACTAAAATAATGCAGTACATAACCAATCTAACAAAAAGACACCCACTGTGGCCTACAGCATATCATTTTATTGTTTGACTGTTCAGTACTATTCATATTTACATTTAAAAAGCAGACATAAAAGTAAGTTACTTTCCCTAGTAACTAATTACTTTTGTTATACAGTAACTGGTAGAGTAATTCAGTTACTTTTTAAAGAAGTAACTAGTAACTGAAACTAATTTCTAATTTTCAGTAACTTGCCCAACACTGCTTATAAGTGGGTTTTTGAAAGATTGTGATATTGCTATTTCGAGAAATTGGGAATTCTGCACATAAAAAAATAAATACTGTGCCAACTTGTCATTAAAGGGATCATCTACTTTTTTTGTAAATCTTCACATTGTGTACGTCGGTACACAATGTAACTACAGAAGAGTCAAGTTTTAAATAGAAAAAAACAACAAAACTCTTTTCTTTTTTTGCGCGATCCTAATGGTCTAGTCAGATTCAATGGATTTTGCTAAGCTATGCTAAAAAAGTGGTAGCGCCAAACCCGGAGATCGGCTGAATGGATTCCAAAACGGTAAAAATCAAATGCTTAACTCTAGGGGAGCTGGAAAATAAGCATATTTTAAAAAAAGTGGAGTGTCCCTTTAAAGCAGATGTGTGTGTTGCAGGTCTCTTCTGAGCACTGGGTGGTGCCAGCGGAGGACAGAGATCAATATGAAGAAATCTTTGAACTGGCAGACTCCGATTTTGATGGCCGGGTTGGAGGAGGTGAAGTGAAGGATATCTTCATTAACTCCGGCCTCCCACAGAGCGTCCTGGCGCATATATGGTAAGACACCATTGGTTAGTAACTAGTTTAAGAATGAAAGTAATTATATTTACCAAGTTGTCTCAAATGGATCACCTGGCCTGTTTTGTGTGTGTGCAGGTCTCTGGCTGACACTAAGAGTACAGGCAAACTCACCAAAGAGCAGTTCTGTCTAGCCATGTTTCTCATACAGGAGAAGGTGAAGGGAGTCGATCCTCCTCAGAGTCTGACCCCTGATATGATCCCACCTTCAGAACGAGGCGCTGCAAGCACACCTGTGAGTGAACGAGACACAACACACATACAGAAATCTAATCGGAAATGTATGGGTGTCAGAAAGTGCTTGATGACTTGTGACTGAATTAACTCTTTCACCGCCATTGACGAGATATCTCGTCAATTAAGAGAAAGCGCTTCCCCGCCAATGACGAGATTTTCCGTCTTTCCGCAATACCGCTATTATCCACCAGGTTGCCCTTCCGCAACTTTTTAAACCCGGAAGTATTGCCCTATGTCAAGCGGCTGCATGTCCGTGTCTGTTTTAAAGATCGCTCTGAATGGGATCTCTATGAGAAGTCCGTCACAAAAATGGAATTATCTCTGCTTTTTGCTCAAAATGTGGTGTTTTTGCAGAAACCTACCCATATTCAAAAGCTGATTACAAAAGAACCACTGAAGGTAGGATTAAAGTTTTTTTTTGTTTGAAAGCAGAGCAGAACATTTTCTGGAAGGCATTAAACTTTGGTGAAAATCATGAAAAACGCTGGCGCTGGCTGGCAACTTTTTTAAAAAACGCTGGCGGTGAAAGAGTTAAAGAGCACCTATTATGACAAATGTGTGTTGGCAGTGTGTAAACACAACCACCCTACAATGAAAAAAATCCACCCACTCTTTAAAAAAAAAAATCTTTATCAAACCAAAGAAGTCCCATTAGACATGCTGTTTTGATTCTGATGTTAATGTGATGTCACACTGATAAAGCCCCGCCCACAGCCACTGACTGACAATTCTGCATTACAATAGTTTCCACCCTCAGCGAGATGTACACTGCCATATCTCAATAGTGAGATACTGTTGTCTCAGACTTTATTTACAGGAATCACATTTATTTTAACTGAAAGCGCTCACTGTCTGTTGATAAGGGAGTGAGGAACTGTAGCTCATTTGCTTTTAAAGGCACAAACACGAAAACAGCGTGTTTTTGCTTATACCCAAATAGGGGCATTTTGGACATGCTATAATAATTTTTTGGGGGAAATTTTAAGCTGAAATGTCACAGACACATACCTGAGACTTAATATTACATCTTGTAAAAATGGGCATAATAGGTGCCCTTTAATGGGCATGGATGTTAGTAGCTTTTCTGTTTTCTTCTTTATTCTCTGGTCGGCTTTAGGCACTGTCTGGATTCACATCATCAGTCGGGTCTGAATTGGCTTCTTTTACCAGTCTAAACAGGGTAAGAGATTGTGTATAAAGAGCATATATCTTTTAAATATTCAGTGTGAAATGATGTAGTTCATGACTTGATGTCATCACTAAAGAAAAGCCATTTTAGAAGCAACATTTTTACAATTTGATAGGATTACAATAATATTGTTGTCTTTAAAATGCACTGTTTGAGACAAAACATCTATTAAATAGATAAATATAACACATTGATTTCAGGTTGCCACATGCCAGGCAGTGAGGTCGCCCCCTAGTGTCCATAGAGGGACATTACATAGTTAAATGCATCTAGATCAGTGTTTAAAGGGATAGTTCACTCAAAAATGAAAGTTATGTCATTTACTTACTCTCAAGATCTTACAAACGTGTATTCATTTCTTTGTTCTGTTGAACACAAAGGAAGATATTTTGAGCACTGTTTGTAACCAAACAGTTTTTGAGCACCATTGACATCCATAATATTTTTCTTTCCTACTATGAAAGACAATGGGGCTCCTGTTTCCTGCTTGATTACAAAATTTTTAATTTGTGTTCAGCAAAACAAGGAAATTCATACAGATTGTAACAGCTTAAGGGGGTGACTAAATAATGACACAATTTTTATTTTTGGACTTCTGAGGCCTCAAGATGACTTGAGGAAAAATCAAGCATTAATATAACCAAAGCAACTAGATAAGTGTATTTCTAGATACTAAAGATTAAGTAAAGATATAAATATACAGCTTTATTGTTATGCAAAGCTTTAAAATATTTAAATTGGTTGAAGTTGTGAATTGGGGGCCTTCAAATATTGTTGTGGACAATCGGGGGCTTAAAGTCAAAAGGTTGGGATTCACTTAGTTTAAAGGGAAAGTTCACCTTAAAATGAAAATTCTGTCATCATTTACTCATTCTCATGTTCTTCTAAACCTGTATGAATTTCTTTTTTTTTTTGATGAACACAAAAGAAAATATTTTGATAAATGATGGTAAGCACACAGTTGACGGTACCAATTTAAATTCCATCATATTTTATTCCTACTATGGAAGTCAATGGTCACTATCTGCTGTAAAAAAATCATACAGGTTTAGAACAACATGAAGATGAGTAAATGATGACACCTTTAATTTTAAGGTGAACTATCCCTTTAATCACTTCTGACACAATGTGGTATTTTTCCAGGACAGCAGCAGTTCTGTTGGGTTAATAGAGCTGACAGGAGTCAAGGATATCGATGACATCCAACAAGAGATCTCAAAGCTGCAGAGGTGAAAGAGAGAGAGTTTGATGGAGCTTTGTTTACGCAATATAATGCACTTAACTAAAACCACTTGCTTTTATTTCATTACTGGATGCATTTACTTTTATATCAATATTTACTTCATATTTCATTTTTATTGAATCACAGTGAGAAACGCACTTTAGAGAATGAAATCAGACAGAAGGAAGACAGCCTGCGACAGAAGAACGGTGAAGTCCAGGTGAGGATGTCGGTCTATTCGTACAGTATGAAGCTGAATCCTGTCATGTGTCACTCTGATAGACTTTCGTTTTGTTGTTTTGGCAGGAGGCACATAGAGATTTGGAGCGGCAAAACATTGGTGTTCAGGAGCTGGAGCACCAGAAGCTTGACGCTCAGGATCGACTTAATGAGATGGAGCAGCAGAGAGCAAAGTTGGAGAGCACGCTGGATGACACCAAGAACAAATGGCAAGAAGAAAATGCCAAGGTTAGAGATTCGCATTTAATCCAGGATATATGATTGACCTTCCTGAAACCACTTCATATCATTGTCTAAGTAGATGTTTCCTGTGACCTGGTACAGTTGTGCATTAGGCAGATGCTTTTATTCAAAGCAACTTAACTTTTCACACACAGATTACGGAAATTGCATGTAAAATGCGTCCGGTCATTTGATTTAAATTCATTCGCACTGCCAATGATTTTTCAGAATCTGTGCGTGTATTTACACGGGTCCTGCACTTGGTAGGTTTTTCAGCAGCGTCTTAAGTTTGCTAATTATCCGTGATTTCTCTCTGGAGAAAGAGACCGTAGCAATTTTTAGGATGTGTTTGTGTTAACCCAGAAGGTACCCTGGCAGTTTTATGGGACTTTTTCCAAGATCAGCGTGCCTTGTGAATGAGGTTTTACAGTATATTCGAGTCATACTAAGGCTGGGACAATTAATCACGCAAATGCGCGTTTTCTGAATGAATGAATTTTTCTGAATTACGGTGAAATGCCGCCACATCCAAAAGCCAGAGGGCGCTCTTGTGCAGAAACTCCATTTGTGCCGCAGAAGAAGAACCATTACAAACACTATTCCAGAAAATGTCTATAAGCATATTTATAGCATTGTTCTTTAAATTGTTTCAGGTATTTTCATGATAATAGATAATATTTTGAATGATTGTATTTGACAAGTGTTGCTTTTTAAATGCACGTTATAAACGACTCAGACTCGTAATGATTTTAGATTAATAATGACTACCTACTGATCAAAGACCCGTAGTACACATACAAGCTCCGCATAAAACACAGAATCTGAGTCTTGCAATTCAGAATTGATTTCAGACAGTTATTTGTAATGGGAAACGTGATGCATCGTAACAGCCCTAAGTAATATTTTTTTTTACCAGTTTGCATTATATACAGCGGGGAAAATAAGTATATGACACATCAGCATTTTTATCAGTAAAGAGATTTCTAAGTGGGCTATTAACACAAAAATTTCCACCAGATGTAGCCATCAAGCCAAATATTGAATGCATACAAAGAAATCAGAACATTTAAGTATACAAGTTGAGTCATAATAAATAAAGTGAAATGACACGGGGAATAAGTATTGTATGTGTATAATAAGTACACACTTTATTTAATACTTTGTAGAAAAGCCTTTTTACAGCTTCTAGACGCCTCTTGTATGGAGAGACCAGTCGTCTGCATTGCTCATGAGTGATTCTGGCCCATTCTTCCACACAACTGGTCTTTAAATCTTGAATGTTCCTTGGTCCTCTTTTATGAACTTTGATCTTCAGTTCTCTCCATAGATTTTCTATGGGATTTAGGTCAGGGCCCAGTTGCATAAAGCACCTTAAGTGTAATTTTCCCTTAAGTTCACCCTTATGTCTCCCTTAAACTTAAGGGTGTTGCAGAAAAAACACTTAAGTTTTTTCTGTTGCATCTCCATGGCAACAATAGTATTTTATAACGACAAACCTGGGTCGCTGTCGTGAAACACATTCAAAAGGTGAAGACGTCAGTTGCGCGACCACTCACCTTCATCTGCCTCCGTAAAAACCTTTTGATGCGCGCAGCGGGGTTACATGAATGTCCGAGCTGCACACGTGACAGATCAACTAAGCAATATGATGACATGTGAGAGGGCTGTCTGTAAAACGACTCGGAATAAAAAACACAGACTTATCATTACGGTGGGTTCCAGTGTTAAGAGAGCGCTTTACTTCCTGCTTTTTCAAAACAATCGCATCTTAATGACGAAAGCGCGCCCGGACTCGGATCGATAAGAAGTACAGTGTGAGTGCGTGCACCTGGGGGAGTAGGGAGGGGTGACAATCGCGCTGGGGCATGGTTTGGTTTGGTTTGGATAATGTGAGTGCGCCCTAAGTTCGGCATTTTTAATGACTAAAGAGAGGAGTTTTTGAAACAACAAGATCAAAGATACTTTTATAGGTGTGCCTGACACATTTTAATTCAGTCTGCTTTTGTTTGTGTAGATCTCATCACTGCAGACTCAGGTCTCCTCTAAGGAGTCAGATATGCAGGTGCAGGAGAAGGAGGTGAACCGGACGAAGATGGACCTTTACTGTATGGAACAGGAGGAGAAACGGTTGGAAGACAGTCTGCATGCTGGCAAAGCTAAATTAGAGAGCATCCTTAAACTTCTGCAAACATCACAGGACGAGGTGGACCAGGTCAACATGCACCACACAGTTAACTATTGATTTAATCGAAATGGTTATGAAATAGATTCATGTTCAGTGTTTCTATAAAAATGCCTCCAGCATCACAAAAATTGCATCAAGTAATCACCAGCTACTGATAATACACTATCACTGCACTCATGTTAATCCTGGGTACATATAGAGTAGTTTTTCATTCTTCATGTCCAAAAAGTCTTTTGTGTGGTCAGATTTATAAAAGTCAGAACAGCCTTTCCGTTTTTTACAAAAAAGGCCCAACTCTTGGAAGCGTAAGAAGGAAATAAACCGTTACGAGTACAGAACAGCTATATGTTTGTGTTGTTCACATTATTTGCACTCCTGCACTGATTACCCTTTTCATCTCCGTGCGTCACGTAACTTTGTCTGACGCACCCACTGCTATCCTAGCTTAGCACAAAACTTGAGGTACTGGGAACTATATTCTCAGAAGGTGAAGCACTGCTACTTGGGCGGCCATTAACTTCAAGTCTTTGTGCTAAGCTAGGCCAGCGGTGGGTGTGTCAGACAGGACGCACGGAGATGAAAAGGGTATGTATGGACTTATCTAACTCTGGTGGATACGGTGAATAAGCTAAAATCCCAAAAAGTCGGCGTGTATAAACATATACATATACATATACACATACACATACATATATATATACATATATACATATATATACATACATACATACATACATACATACATACATATACATATACATATACGTGTATGTGTATATACACGCCGACTTTTTGGGATTTTAGCTTATTCACCGTATCCCCCAGAGTTAGATAAGTCCATACATACCCTACATATACATATATAATATGTATATATTATTTTGCATAGTACATTTATTCCTGTTATAAACATCATAGATCACAGAAACTTTGATCTGTTAATTTACATTATATATTACCAAGCATTAAAAACATGTATGGTGATGTTTGTATCGTGACCTTGTTCCTACAGACGCGCACTGACCTCAGTGACATACAGATCGCACAACGAGAACTCAATGAAACCATCGAACGCTACAGCAAAGCCCTGAATGATAGCATGACAAGCCTGGCCGAGCTGGACCGACTTATTGGCGATGAGAGCCCAATCACAGATGTCCCGGTGGGTTTTTGAAGTGTACTGTAGTGTGATTTAACAATTCAAGTTTTTCTGATTTTAACAGATGTCAGTGTCTGTTGCTTATCCATGACTATGAAACTTTAAGTCCATAAAATCAAACTGTGTGCATGCCTATGTGCTATTGATAAGTTATAGATGTAAAAAAAAGTATGGAATACTGATGGAAATGTTTGTTCGCGTTAAACGGTTCCAGGTTTATTCGCTATTATATTATAACCCCTTGACGGGTTAAGAAAAAACATCACGTAACATTGACATGAGAGTGACTTAACATTTGTTATCGTTATGGTAATTACACCACACACACTGGCTTACTGTCAAACGGCTCACTTTTTCCTTGAAAGACTCACCTCTGACATCAGAAGGTCCTGCTGCCACAGCACAGGAAATGAGGATGCGGCCCGTGGGCCCGTAGAGCTTTACGTTGCCCTCCTCGTTCTCATTACAGTGATAATATTTTCCCAGCACTCAGAAGAGCAGAGCAAACATGAGCTGAATGCTGTGTGTGTTTCAGGAGTCGTCTTTGGTTAAGTCCAGGATGGCCATGTTTAACAGCAGCAGCTCTAAAGGCCTCAACGCAGACCCGTTTCAAAGTGAAGACCCCTTCAAAAGTGACCCTTTCAATAAAGGTGGGCTTTTTATGACTAGGATATCTGGGCTATTTAATTCATGTGAAATTGATACAAACTTGAAATTGTGAATAACTGGGTTTATTAATACATTTTATTATAGTTTTTTAGATTTTTTTATAAAAATAAAGTAATGACTTCGAAATATTGATTACCAGTATTTTTTTTTCTAGCTGATCCATTTGGAGGAGATCCGTTTCAGCAAAGTGACCCATTCAGCGATCCGTTTGCTAACTCGGATCCATTTGGTGAAAATTCCTCAAGCAACGTTAAGGTAATAAAAATTCAGAAATCTGCAGGATGTGTTATCGGTATACAGGTGCTGGTCAGGTGTTATGAGAGCCCAGGCTGCTCTTATAGTGGCATTCAGATCTTCTGCATTGTTGGGTCTGGCATATCGCATCTTCCTCTTCACAATACCCCATAGATTTTCTATGGGGTTAAGGTCAGGCAAGTTTGCTGGCAAATTAAGAACGGGGATACTATGGTCCTTAAACCAGGTACTGGTGCCTCTCCTCTCTTCCTCCAGACTCTGGGACCCTGATGCAAAAAGGAAATGCAAAATTTACTTTCATCAGAAAACATAACTTTGGACCACTCAGCAGCAGTCCAGTCCGAGACGCTTCTGACACTGTCTGTTGTTCAAGAGTGGCTTGACACAAGGAATGCGTCAGCTGAAAACCATGTCCTTTTATACGTCTGTGCGTAGTGGTTCTTAAAGCACTGATTCTAGCTGCAGTCCACTCTTCGTTAATCTCCCCCACATTTTTGAATGGGTCTTGTTTCACAATCATCTCCAGGGTGAGGTTATCCCTATTGCTTGTACACTTTTTTTCTACCACATCTTTTCCTTCCCTTCGCCTCTCTATTAATGTGCTTGGAAACAGAGGTCTGTGAACAGCCAGCTTCTTTTGCAATGATCTTTTGTGTCTTGCCCTCCTTGTGCAAGGTGTCAATGGTCGTCTTTTGGACAACTGTCAAGTCAGCAGTCTTCCCCATGATTGGGTAGCCTACAGAAGTAGACTGAGAGACCATTTAAAGAGTTTTAAATTAATAAGCTGATTAGAGTGTGGCACCAGGTGTCTTTAATATTGAACCTTTTCACAATATTGTAATTTTCTGAGACACTGAATTTGGCATTTTCTTCAGTTATCAGTTATAATTGTCAAAATTAAAAAAAATAAACATTTGATATATATCAGTCTTGTGCGTAATGAATGAATGAATATAATATACAAGTTTCACTTTTTGAATGGAATTAGTGAAATAAATCAACTTTTTGATGATATTCTAATTATATGACCAGCACCTGTATATTGACAGAATGTTCTTTTTTAAATTATGTAGGATGATTTTATGCCAAAAATGGTAAATTACAAATCAGATCACAAATTGTGTTTCTGTCAGTTGTATTTGTTGTGGATCCAACTTCAGCTTTTGAAATTATAGTTGCATTTCAACTTAAAACCGTAAATTACATCGAAGTGCCTGAGTAACTTTTTCTCAAGAGAACTTCTTCCGTGTGGCCACATGTGAACTGATGTTTTGGGTGGCGGTGTGGTTTGAGTCTCGCTGTACATAGGGAAATACTTCAGGAGTTACTCTTACTCTGTCATTCCCCTGATACCCTGAGAGAATGTGGTTGGTTGTTTATCTCATTCTTTCTCACACATTCTCTATCCCTCACAGGCCATCTCTTTCAGAAGACGACCCAGCCAGACGTCTACGAGTCCCAAACCTAAAGACTCAGGTATGATGTTCGTTGGGTTGGTTCTGATCCACAAACCCAATGGTTCTTAAACTTTTCAGCATGCACCCCCCTTGTGTAGGGTGCATCCCCCCAAAGAAAACTCATGACATAAAACAATCTTAATATTTAAATGAAACAAAACATATTAAAGGTCCCGTTTTTCCTGTGTTTTCGAAGCTTTGATTGTGCTTACGTTGCACAATATAACACCTGTTCATGTTTCGTGTTGTGATTTGACAGCAGCTTAGCTTAGCCAGAGCTATTTTAGCTTAGGTGTATTCCTGTGGGCGAAGGTTAGTTTCACCGTTAACTTTTCATTGCTAGTCTGAATCTTTTTGCCCATTTATTTATCAACCAGCTACAAATTGTAAGTGTATCGGTTTAGAAAGGATTGGCTCACCTTTTCTCAGTACATCACATGATTTGAAGATCATCGGTGTCTCTAGCACAAGTGGTGCAAGACATGCAAAAATTGTGTGTACACCAAAGTGTTTTTTTTTTTTTTGTTGAGGCCAGAGTATTTATACAGTGGTTTGCAATGAGAGCCGTGTTAAAAAACTCCTGCAGCGGGCGAGTCATTGAGTGCCTGGTGGCGGAGAGTTGAAAATTACATTTTGGGTAAAACGCTGCACTCGTCAATTTAACTTTTTACTCAGCCGTCCAATCACAGTGGTCGAGGGGTGGGTCAAATACCACACCAACCAGCTGGCACATCATACAACTACTGATAAACAAAACAGAAGTGTCATAGCAACCAAAGGTAAAACACTGGCAAGCGCATGTGTTTTCAAAACAGCGCCCGACGTTTTAAACATTTCGGTGTACACAAGGCCTAATCCCAGTAATGAGTATTAATGTTGTTTTGCATTAGCAAACACAACTGAACATTGTTTTTAAACAGGTTTTACTAGCACTGTGTGTTTTTTTAGAAAAAAACCTATTGCTCGAGTAAGACGTTTACATATTGGACTGCTTAACAAAACAAAGCAGTGTTTTGAAAGTGCCACAATGTTGATACTGCTCCGAATGGTCTTCTCAGTACTGTTGTGATGCTCGTTTCAGAGAGTAGATCAAAGATAGAGCCAGAAGAGCTTACACAATCCAGGCTAACGTCTACATGAGCACTTTAACCACAAGAGTCACGCACAATGACCAAACAAGCTGTACAACATGAGCCGACAGAGTTTGTGTTCAGAATCCGTGCCGAATAAATCAAAGTCCAAACCCCCCTCGCATCTGTAAGACCACCAACTACCAACACATCTTTCTTTCTTTATTCCTCACGCCATTCCAGCATCCATGGCTATATTCATGGTGAGAACCGGTTAATCCATACACAAGTTGATTCACACAAGTTGATCCATACACAGGTTGGGGGAGGGACAATTTGGTATTTCCAATTCACATAACTTGCATGTTTTTGGCCTTGTGTGAGAAAACCGGTGTACACAAAGTAAGCCCATGCTGAGACAGGAAAAACATGCAAACTAGCTTGGGCTCGAACCAAGGACCTTTTTGCTGTGCTACCCACTGAGCCACTGTGCCGCCAACAACTTTAGTACTTTTATTATTTTTCTTGTTAAGCAAAACTATTATACACAACTGTGCATTACAATTAAGAAAATATAGGTCTAAATATTAGTTGAACAATAAATGAAAATAAAAAATGTTGCCTTGGCAAAAACTAAATTATGTTTAAATGAAAAAAAAAAACTATTAAAGCTTTTGGTGTAAAATGAAAATCTGTTATTGAGCAAGTCTTGAATGACTAGTATTTAAAACTGTCTCCTTATCTTTGCACGATTTACAACTAAAAGCTGGGTTTTCCACCTTTCATCTTTGCGTCATTTGTCACATATGTAAATGAAAAGAAAAGGTCCTGGCTGCCATATTGCATGGGTATGCGGCTGATGTTGAAGAAGAGTTTGTAGCTTTTCGAGAGTTGTTTATTGTTTAAACTTGTCAATTAGATGGCAGGATTTAATTCAAAGTTTTAAGCAACAATATCATATAAAAATTTTGATTTTCTGTTGTTAAAGGGACACTCCACTTATTTTTAAAAATATGCTCATTTCCAGCTCCTCTAGAGTGAAATATTTGATTTGTACCGTTTTGGATTAGTGGCGGTAACACTTTTAGCATAGCTTAGCACAGTGGTTCTCAAACTTTTTCTGCGTGCGGCCCCCCTTGTGTACGGTGCATTCTTTCGCGTACCCCCCAAAGAAAATTTATGACAAAAACTGTTCTAAAATGTAACATTTTAATTAAACAAAACATATTAACTCTTTCACCGCCAGCGTTTTTTTAAAAAGTTGCCAGCCAGCGCCAGCGTTTTTCATGATTTTCACCAAAGTTGAATGCCTTCCAGAAAATGTTCTTCTTTAAATATATATGAGAAAAAGTGGCGTCTGCGCCTAATGTCTATATTATATGCCCGGTGCGTAACTCCAAGGGAAATGAATATAATGGTAAAAAAGAGACCGCACTCAGGGACTGAATCAAATACAAAAACTGTATTAAAATACCGAATCGTGTTCACAGGCCATAACAAACACAAAGACAAACGTTTCGGGCTTAGCCCATCATCAGTGTCACAACTTATATATTAAATATATAAACATACCATATACCAAATGAAAGAACAGACCCTCTGCTTTCAAAAAAAAAAAAAACTTTCATCCTACCTTCAGTGGTTCTTTTGTAATCAGCTTTTGAATATGGGTAGGTTTCTGCAAAAACACGAAAAAGCAATGATAATTCAATTTTTGTGATGGACTTTTCATAGAGATCCCATTCAGAGCAATCTTTAAAACAGACACGGACATGCAGCCGCTTGCCATAGGGCAATACTTCCGTGTTTAAAAAGTTGCGGATAATAGCGGTATTGCGTAAAGACGGAAAATCTCGTCATTGGCGGGGAAACGTTTTCTCTTACTTGACGAGATATCTCGTCAATGGCGGTGAAAGATTTAAGTTATACAAAGTAGTGCTGTTGGTTAGTAGCCTTATTTTTTTAGGTTTAATTACACAGAATTCATGATAAATGAATGTATTTTATAAAATGTCATAAAACTGGGGCCCCCCTGGCACCGTCTCGCGGCCCCCCTGGGGGCCCCGGACCCCAGTTTGAGAACCACTGGCTTAGCATAATCCATTGAATCTGATTAGACCATTAGCATCGCACTAAAAAAGAGCCAAAGAGTTTCAATATTTTTCCTATTTAAAACCTGACTCTTCTGTAGTTACTTCGTGTTCTAAAACAGACAGAAAATTAAAAGTTGCGATTTTCTAGACACATATGGCTAGGAACTATACTCTCATTCTGGCATAATAATCAAGGACTTTGCTGCCGTAACAAGTAGGGATGGGAATTGATAAGAATTTAACGATTCTGATTCCATTATCGATGTTGCTTATCGATCCAATTCCTTATCGATTCTCATTGATTGAGGCAATAAGTACAAATTTGTATGTTTGTATTTACTCGCTTTAATATCTGTTCAGAAGACACAGAACAGAGTATACACAAATTATGGGTAGCAACCTTAGAACAAACTTAAAAGTAGTCGAGCTACTTCTTAAAGTAAAGTCCAGGGACCTATAGCCTAGGGCAGTGTTTCTCAACCAGTAAATATGTGATAGGACTAGGAATTAATAAAACAGAACTAGACTGACATAAAAAATGCAACTTGCATGCATTTGTTATTTTCTTTTGAAAAGACATGATGCTTGACAAAATACAGCAAATACAGCAAATTAACCTACCGAAATGCAGAGGCATCTACTGTGGCAAACGGATGCAAACCCTTTACCACAAACTTAGTCACTGCTCGGCAGAGGTGGACACTACTTGAGTATTTTAGTTTCATTTTCCAAGCATCAGAGTGTTGTCTTGGGGAAAAATGTACTTTACTTTACTAAAAAATGTAGTAAAGAATCATGGTGTGTATTCCTTTATAATGCATATTAAAATTGATTTAATACATAATTACATAAAAATTGTGTACAAAAAGTACTTTTTACTTAAGTAAATGTAAAAAAAATTACTAGATTTTTAATGTACTTAAATATTAAATATAAACCAAAAACTTGAAATTATGAAATGTGGTGGAGTTAAAATTATGATAATATGCTTTGGAATGTATGTTTTCAACAAAAAAAAAAACAATGATAAACTACAAATACTTGAAAATGTACTTTTAAGTAGAAATACTTAAGTAGTGTCCGCCTCTACTGCTCGGTGAAATTTGTTTATCCTCGGGAACGAGACGCTGTGTCTCCCTTGCCATATTTCCTCTATCCCTGTAACGCCGTCTTTGGCAATATTTCAGATAGCGATATACTTCCTGGCTCCCGCGTCATCCTGTCTTTGCCGTTAAGCCCCACCATAGTTTAAATTTGATAAACACATTCAGACGCACTTACCCCTGGAGGCGTCCCCAAAGTGTCACCACAGTGATGCAGCAAGAGTTCCCTTGAAAGGGAACTGTAACAATTTATCACGATGTAGGTAACACGATGTAGGTAACACGATGTAACCTTCTCTCACTTGAAATGTGTCCCCACATTTAGTCCTTGAATTTGAAGTTATTGGACCTAGAATGGCACGTCATGTGCTCCTACATCTCACTCTGGATGAAGGATCATCATCTCCAGCTTAACCTTGCAGAGACAGAACTGCTTGTCATATCATCTGAACCAAAGATTTTGCAGCCCTGTCCATTCAGCTAGGTTCCTCGACCATCACGCCATCCAGGACAGCCAAATACCTGGAAGTGGTCATTGATGATCAACTTATCTTCATGTAGCATGTTGCCAGCACCGCTCGCTCTTGCATATTCATCCTCTGCAATACTAGGAAAATTAGACCTTTCCTAGATGAGCATGCCATGCAGGTCCTAGTCCAAGCTCTTGTCCTATCCAGGCCTTCCAGCCTGCACAACCAAACCCTTACAGATGATTCAAAATGCAGCGGCAAGAGTGGTCTTCAATGAGCCAAAGAGGGCGCATGTCACTCCACGTCACGTAACTTTGTCAAGTTACACTGGCTTCCTATAGCAGCTTGCATCAAATTTAAAACTCTGCTCCTGGCCTTTAAAGCAACACCAAAGAGTTTTTTTTACCTTAAAATAACGCTTCCAAAACAGTTTCAGTCGTTCATCCACTCTAAACAGGGTGAACAGCACTTTCACATTCGCTTTGCAGCCCTCTATCGACCAAAACCGCACTAAAGAAGTTTCCAAACGTCGGGTAGTGGTCCTGTAGTCCGAGTGAATACTACAAAAACTTGCTTTACGGCAGACCTACAATCCAATCAGAGCCAGCTATGCCTCAGTATTTATGACAGTGGTAATGAACAATTACGCTTCTAACCTGTAGGGGGAGCAAAGAGCCAGAGTTCTTTAGTGTTGCTTTAAAACCCCCACTGGGTCAGCACCCCCTTACCTTCGCTTGCTTATACAGCCTTACGTACCCTATCGATCCCTGCGCTCTGTCACCGAGCGACGGCTTGTGGTGCCATCTCAAAAGGGAAAAAAACATTATCGCGTACCTTCTCTGGAGCTGTTCCTCATCTGTGGAATGATTTGCCGGTTGCGACACGATCTGCTGACTCTGTAGCTGTCTTTAAGTATTGGCTAAAAACCCATCTCTTCCGCCATTACCTCACCTCCTAATATAAGACTTACTATCTTTTCTTTTCCTTTTATTCTTGATCTCTATCTATACAATTTTACAAAAAAAACATGGCTATGTATACTGTTTTAGACTTGATGAGACTATTTCCGGTGCATTTACATATTTCTGTTCTTGTGTTGCTATAATTGCTTCGATTGTGTACCTCATTTCTAAGTTGCTTTGGACAGAATGGACTAAATTTAAATGTTATAGTCTTATGATAAGCAAAAATGCACGCAAGAGGTTTCTGGAGAGAGAAATAACAGATAATAAGCAAACTGTAGATGCAGGCAAAAAACAAATGCAGGCATTTCAAACACGTCACGTGTCTAAGGGGCTGTTTAAACTTGGTATTAAGATGTGTTTTCATCGATCGGATCACAAGTGGACGAGAGAGACACATTACGTTTACACCTGGTATTTAAATCCGTCTCTTTTGTCCACTTTCGACCACTTCTGTCCTGAATACTGTGAGGGGGTGGTCTGTGAGACGGTGGGCAAGTCTCTGCTGTTATTCAAACGCGAGTGGGAGTAATTATGAGTTTATATGGATGCAAACTAATATTATGTCGGAGTCCGCTGCTTGTTTAGCAAGTAAAGATGCTGCACAGAGTTCTGTACGTGTATATGTTAGAGCTTTCTCTGAATTTTCAGCGCAATTGATGAAATAGGATCGCGCAACTTTCACGCTTTCAAAACGAAACTACGGAGTACACCCGCAGTAGTTTTATCAATGAAAGGCTAAAAATAGTGCTTTTCACCGTATGTTCACGCCAGAAGCCCAAAAAAAACGTAAAATTTGTGTTTAATACCTCGGATTAGATAAATGGGCGGAGAGAAGGCGGTCATGTGTGGCTGTTTGAACAAATTCAACCACATTTGCGTTCCGCAACTCCAAAGCGATCCGATCGAAAGTGGTTTCGACTACCTCTGGATGCGGTTGAAAGTGGTCGAAAGTGGACACGTTCAAAATGTTTTGAACACCGTTTACACCTGGCATTAACGTCGTCCACTTGTGATCCGATTGACGAAAACGCATGTTAATGCCAAGTGTAAACAGCCTCTATGTGATTTTTGATCTGTGTGAACGCAAACATTGATTCCGGAAAATAATTTTGTGTAAATGAACCAAAAATCAAACTATCCTGGACAATTCCCGGATGCATTTTCGGTGTCTTTTCCGTAATGTCTTTGTGAAAGGCCTAAAGAGTATTTAGCACAGAAATACTCAATCAAACTTTTTTTGCAATGTTTAGCCTGTATATCCAACTCTTTATCAGTGTAAATAAGTCGGAATGCATGAAATTAACTAGAGTTAATATCAGCTGGGCTTTTTCACACCTGAAGGGATTAAAGGAGTAGTCCACTTTAAAGATGGGGCCCATTGACTTATTGAGTATTTTCTTTTCCTACTATGAAGTCAATGGACCCCATCTTTAAAGTGGACTACTCTTTTAAATACTGGTGCAGAGATTATTTTTTCCCCTTAAAAGATTAGTTGAAACCTTTGGGGTTTTATTCAAGCAAAACAAATGCTATTTTATGTTTCAAATAGAGATGGCGATAGAGAAAGTTACGGATTGCAGCTTTAACTGAAAAAATAAAACTGAAGTAAAATTTCTAAAATGATAAAAGTTTATAGTAGAATTGCAAAACACATTAAACAAAAATTATCATGAAAATAAAAGCTAATTAAATATATATTTACCATAATAATTCTGCAATAACACTGCAATAATAAAACTGCAATAACTAAAATAACTCTCGACTGCATGTGGATACGCCACTAACTATCACATTTAAGGAAACTTGGCTGATAATCCCCTCTGCACCATACAAAACACATTATCTGTTTAATTTGAAGACAGGTACCCATTTCATAACTTTATTTTTAATATTTGGCGGCCAGCAATTTTTACCTCCGCTACCTCACAATTTCCTGTGGCGTGATTCTATTAATAGTGCCTCTACGTACACGTTTAGCTACAGGTTTTCCAAAAATATTCTTGTGAGAACAGGGAACGCTTTGTGGCTCAACGCAACGGAAAAGTCCGAATGTCAGTTCTGAAGCAGAGGAGTGTAGCTGGATCCCAGACAGCTCTTTTTCACTCCCGTTTTTCTCACATCACGTCCACCGTACAAAGTAAACAGGTATGTTGTTTTTGCGCGTAGCGTCACAGGAAGCGGGGTAAATTTATGAGAAACACGCAGACTGATGTGCTCCCTAAATACAACACATTTTACGGGAACACAAGAGTGTGTGTTTAGAACTGTTAGCGGTTTGACACTTAAAGCACACATGGGGGAAACTCGCACACGTTTCACTAGCTCAGCTTTCCTAGTGTCACAACAAACACACTGACTAATAATAATTGGTCTTTTCTTGTCCTTCGAAGCTTTTTTTCGCATTCCTGCTATAAATCTTTCCAATTCTTTAACCTTAAAATAAGTATGCTTATGTTACATTGTGAAGAATTATTTTTATGTAATGGTACACCAGGCTTTCAGAAATATACTATGGTCAAGCTCAGGCACTCGGGCAGCTTTATTATTTACACAGTGGCAAGAAAAACGAACAGGATGCCCAACATGACGTTAAAAAAAGATTTTGTCAGTGCTTAGTGAGGGACTGAAATGTAACTTACATGAGCGTGTTATCTTTAAGAGGTTTATTAAACAGGAATGAATGATTTAACTTGAGACCATACTGGTAATTTATACAAATTAATAATAGGGGAGAGCGGGGCACAAACTAACGCTTTTTGGTTTTGGCTCAATCATTCAAAAAATATTTGAGTTTTGGTAAATATATTTTTACACAAGCAACACACACATCTCTGCTACAAATGAACATTTGAAGTTTGTTTCTAGTACATACCATTCTTGGACAATTACACCAAACGGGACAGAAGTGCAAACGTTACAACTTACCCCATAGGTGGGGTTCATTGTAACGGGCAGGGGGTTAGTTGTAACACTTTGCTTAAAATTAAGTTCGCAGGCAAATATTTCAATACTTTTTTGTCTATATACTTGAAGTGGATATTGTTTATATATCTGTCTATAATAGACAGGTATCCACACTGTATTCATTCATCCAGACTTTTTCAAACAATAGTTCAATTATAAATGGATACAAATGTCTAAATATGTGAGTAAAAGCAGCACAATTATGAAAAATAATTTTTTATATGTGACCCAGTTTGTAAAAACCATACTACAATCAAATTCTGAGATAATGAGCATCAAAGTCTGATTTTAGCCATTCATTATTATTTCAATCTTTGTGACCTTATTCAATCAATATTAAAGATATGAACAAAAATAAATTTGACACTTGATTTTTGATAAGACAGGCACATTTATTTTGTTGGCAGCCAGCAATCTTTAGTGTGTAGCCTATTTAAAACAACGGCAAGAATTATGCTAACGTTAGCGGTTTTCATATGGTAAGTGTTGAGGGGTTAGTTGTAACACAGCGTTACAATTAACCCCGCTGCGTCAAAATATTTTCAAGCCCACCAAAAAAGTTGCTAAGAGTTGCAGATATATTTCAAAATGATGCTGTGTTTTAGTCAACAAGACACTGATTAATATGACATAGCATTGGATTTGGTATCTTACACACCCAACTTAGAAATCGAAAAAAACATATGATGAAAAAATGTACTTACATGCCACCAAAACACTTGTTCATCAATAACTCTCTGGAAAAACATTATATATTTTCAATAATTTGCTGGAGATTGTCTTTTGGCAACGTGAAAAAAAAGTTATAAAAAGTTTGAAAACCACCGAATTAAATGAATAAGTTATTAATTTTTTAAGGTGATATAACCATATTCCCGATTCATATACCTTAACTACACAACATCCATATTCAATTCAATTGTATTTATATAGCACATTTCACAGTTTTGCAAACTTCTAGCAAAGCAGATTTACAGTAAATACAAAGTAGTACAGGCATCTACAATGTATATCGTATACAATATTAACATGCAATGCGATCTTTAAAACTTTAAGCGGCAGTTTCCCGGACAGGGTTTAGATTAATCCACGACTAGGCCTTATTTCAGGACATTTCAGTACATTCCTTAAACATTACTGGTGTGCATCTTGAGACCAAACAAGGGCACTGATATATGTTAAGATATGCAGTGCAAGATGAATTTAAATTAAGACAGCTCAAACATGCGTTTTAGTCTTGGACGAGGATAAACCCTGTCCGGGAATCGGCCTCTAAATGTATTAAAATAAGACAAGGACATGAAACTTGATTGAAGGATTGAGCCAAATATACACAAGCACAAGCAGTCTTTCACAAACAGTGAACGCTCAGAGCGATGTAATCACCTCATCAGAAACACACGTCACACTGTAGATGGAAAACAAAAACGTGTGCTTTTCCGAAGCTCGGAAAGTCATGGAAAAGAAAACGAGAAACACTAGCCACATAGAGGCCACTCGCTTAAAATAGCCACCTGTGTTTGTGCCGATCCGTTCAATAAACTGACATAACTAAATGTTGGCTGTGGGTTGAAATGTTTGGGGGTTATTATTACTGTTGTGTTACTACATGTTTCCATACAATCGTTTGCTTGTTCTCTCTCATAAACAGACCCGTTTGCTGCGTCCGATCCTTTTAGTAGCAACGCTTTTGGAGGGAAAAGTGGCTTTGCAGATTTCTCTCAGATGTCAAAGGTGAAACTTATTAAAAGTTTTTTATAGTGTTACACAGAAATTAAGTGATTAAGTAGTTTGTAGTGTGTAGATACAGATGATCTCTGTTTTTCCTCAAGGGCTCTGAGCCGATTGGTCGAAAGCCGACTTACCCTCTGCCCCCTCCTAAGAAACCTGGGCCGCAGAGACCAGCGCCACCCCCTTACGGTGAGTAAAATCCCTTGCCAAGCACACATCTGCATGCTTGTGTTGTCATGATTTTATTATTTAGTTAAAATCTTGTGGTTTTATTTTCAAACATTGAAAATTTGAACATTTTTCACATGCAGAATGT
The DNA here is from genome assembly GCF_030506205.2 of Paramisgurnus dabryanus. Classification (NCBI taxonomy): domain Eukaryota; kingdom Metazoa; phylum Chordata; class Actinopteri; order Cypriniformes; family Cobitidae; genus Paramisgurnus; species Paramisgurnus dabryanus. The sequence goes on from NC_133342.1 coordinate 4,625,421, forward strand.
TACCCTGAAACACAAAATCAGTCAAAATAAGCCTGAATAAGTAAGCTTTCCATTGATGTATGGTTTGTTAAGAAATTTCAATATTTGGTACATATACAACTACAGTCACGCAAAAAATTTAGAGACCACTCCAGTTTTGAATTTAATCATCATTTCTAGATGTATTGTGAACATTTCAATCCAATTTCTGTTCAATTTTAACAAAAGCAAGCTTCGAAAGTGACAAAGTCACCCAACAGCAAATGTAAAAGACTTGAGAGCATGAAAAGACCCATGAAAGATTTGACTAAAAACCATCTTTTATCTTTTTTTTTCCTAAAATACATGTAAAACAAAAGTATTTTGTTGTTAAGAAATGAATATAGACTTGTTTTCTTTGCAGTATTGGAGATCGGAAAACACTGCACGTTCTTTTTGTTGTTTTGACTAGGTTTTCCACATTTCAATTTTCAGTAAATGAATGCAAAAAAATAAAAAATGTTATTAAAAATTTGTCAGTAGTTGACAGAATGAAAAAAAAATATTTTACTTAAACGCATACCTATAAATAGTAAATAATAATAAAAAACTGAAAGGGACCAAAAAAACATTAGTATTTTGTTGTTATTTTGTTGGCAGATATACAACTACAGTTGCGCAAAAAAATTAGAGACCACTCTAGTTTTGAATTTAATCATCATTTCTAGATGTATTGTGAACATTTCAGTCCAGTTTCTGTTCAATTTTAACAAAAGCAAACCTCGAAAGTGACAAAGTCACCCAACAGCAAATGTAAAAGACTTGAGAGCATGAAAAGACCCATGAAAGATTTGACTAAAAACCATCTTTTATCTTTTTTTTCCCTAAAAGACATGTAAAACAAAAGTATTTTGTTGTTAAGAAATGAATTTAAACTTGTTTTCTTTGCAGTATTGGAGATTGGAAAGCACTGCATGTTTTTTGTTGTTTTGACTATGTTTTCCACATTTCAATTTTCAGTAAATGAATGCAAAAAAATAAAAATTGTATTAAAAATTTGTCAGAAATGTTGGCGGTAGTTGACAGAATGAAGAAAAAAATTTTTTACTTAAACACATACCTAAAAATAGTAAATAATAAAAAAACTGAAAGGGACCAAAAAAACATTAGTATTTTGTTGGCAGATATACAACTACAGTCGCGCAAAAAAATTAGAGCCCACTCTAGTTTTGAATTTAATCATCATTTCTAGATGTATTGTGAACATTTCAGTCCAGTTTCTGTTCAATTTTAACAAAAGCAAACCTCATGAGTGACATAAAGTCACCCAACTGCAAATGTGCATGAAAAGACCCATGAAAGATATGACTAAAAATCTTTTTTTTCCTAAAATACATGTAAAACAAAAGTATTTTTTTGTTAAGAAATGATTTTAAACTTGTTTTCTTTGCAGTATTGAAGATTGGAAAACACTGCATGGTTTTTGTTTTTTTTTTTGACAATTTTTTCCACATTTCAATTTTCAGTAAATGAATGCAAAAAAAAACCAATTTTTATAAAAAAAATTGTCAGAAATGTTGTCGGTAGTTGACAGAATGAAAAAAAGAATTATTTTACTTAAACACATACCTATAAATAGTAAATAATAAAAAAAACTGAAAGGGACCAAAAAAACATTAGTATTTTGTTGGCAGATATACAACTACAGCCATGCAAAAAAATTAGAGATTACTCCAGTTTTGAATTTAATCATCATTTCTAGATGTATTGTGAACATTTCAATCCAATTTCTGTTCAATTTTAACAAAAGCAAGCCTCGAAAGTGACAAAGTCACCCAACAGCAAATATAAAAGACTTGAGAGCATGAAAAGACCCATGAAAGATTTGACTAAAAACCATCTTTTATCTTTTTTTTCCTAAAATACATGTAAAACAAAAGTATTTTGTTGTTAAGAAATGAATTTAGACTTGTTTTCTTTGCAGTATTGGAGATTGGAAAGCACTGCATGTTTTTTGTTGTTTTGACTATGTTTTCCACATTTCAATTTTCGGTAAATGAATGCAAAAAATATAATTTTTATTAAAAATTTGTTAGAAATGTTGTCGGTAGTTGACAGAATGAAAAAACAATGTATTTTACTTAAACACATGCCTATAAATAGTAAATCAAAAAAAAAAAGCTGAAAGGGACCCAAAAAAACATTAGTATTTTGTTAGCAGATATACAACTACAGTCGCGCAAAAAATTTAGAGACCACTCTAGTTTTGAATTGAATCCTCATTTCTAGATGTATTGTGAACATTTCAGTTCAATTTCTGTTCAATTTTAACAAAAGCAAACCTCAAAAGTGACAAAGTCACCCAACAGCAAATGTAAAAGACTTGAGAGCATGAAAAGACCCATAAAAAAGATGTGACTAAAATAATTTTTTATCTTTTATTTAAAAATTTTCCTAAAATACACGTAAAACAAAAGTATTTTGTTGTTAAGAAATTAATCTAATCTTGTTTTCTTTGCCATATTAAAGATTGGACAACACTTCATGTTTTTTGTTGTTTTGACAATGTTTTCCACATTTCAATTTTTTTGTAAATAAATGCAAATGAAAACATAATTTTTAAAAATAATTAGTCAGAAATGTTGTCGGTAGTTGGCAGAATGAAAAAAGAAAATATTATTTTACTTAAACACATTACTAACCACATTATAAAACCATTGATGTGGTCTCTTAATTTTTTCCGTGGCTGTATATGAAAATCTAATAAATCCTAATACTGCAAAAAAGTTGTCCACTTAAAGTCCTTAGCAACTGCGTCCACTCACAAAAATATATATTTACAGTAGGAAATTTACAAAATATCTTCATTACTTAATGTACTAATGATTTTTGCCATAAAAGAAAAATCATATCATCATTAGCAATAATATTGACTCATACAATGTATTGTTGGCTATTGCTACAAATATACCCGTGTGACTTAAGACGTTGGTTTTGTGGTCCAGGGTCACAAATAGTGTTTGGCCCCATAGACTTACATTGTAAGTGCCCTTCTGCAAACAACATTTTTGTTGTTACAATTAGATTATTTTCTTTAGTAGCTGACACCGTGGCACAGAGACGATCAGAATCACGATCACAGAACATAACTTTTAACAAGTAACTTTTAAAAGGGTTTAGTTATAAACATCTTCAGGCCTCTTCCTCATTTCCCAACCATCTTGTACACCATCACGTTTCACAAGGTGCCAACAAACACAATAATATACCAGATCATGCAAAGTGAATCTGATAATAGAAAGTAAATTCACTTCTCTATTTTCGAGATATCGAAACGCATCAGTGTGCTGTGAGCTCATCGCAGGACCGCTGTTAGAGGGAAGATAAGCGACATCTGATAGATTCACTGCTGCGTCATGCACATCAGCGCTTTCACACTTACTGTTGGATCCAAATTCACTTATATTCTTGGCCATTATTGATTCTTGGCCACCAAGTTTCTGTGCAAAATTTCTTCTTTTGTGTTCCCGAAAAAAAATGGTACGGGTTTGGAATGATTCGAATGTAAATGCGGACACAAATGTCACGTTTGGGCGTTCAAAGCTAAAGTTAATAACGTCTACTGTGCCACATATATACACATATATATCTTTTAAAGTGTGTATACAAGCAAGTATTTAAGTATTTCCCAGAAGAGAGGCTTTGTTGATATGTGTGTGAACACGCAAGCTCGCGTTCACGTGTGATCATCTGTGTTCGTGAGAAAGCTGTTTGTGTTTTCTCACACGTGCCTATGTATACACATAGCTGTGTGTGCAGGGATAACTACACACATCCCTTACAGCCCTTATTAACTTGACCCTATTCACCCGAAGCCACATCCAGAATGAACGTTGAATGACTACTGCAAACGTTCGCCTTCCAGAATCGCATCATCACAGTTGTGTGTATGTTATAGTCAAAACTGTGAATCAGTGTTTCCTGCAGTGTTATCGGTGGTGTGGAGGTTACCCAGAATCTACTGTGACTTGTGGCCGAGCGGTGTTGCCCTTTACAACCAGTAAATAAGCAACAACTTGACGTGAAGTCATATTTTTGTCATGTTTTTCTGGCCTGCGACTTAGAAAATGGTTTCTGCTATATACTGTAAATCAGATTAACCTTGTAATTGGAGTGTTTAATGCCAAAACGGATCCTTCATATTTACCCAACTTGCCCAGATATTGGTCCCAAAATGTGACCTCGGTGTAAAGGGGGTTGCACAGTGTGGTGTCGCGTTGTACCACATATTTAAAATTGGAACACATTATGTGTGTGCTCACTGTGCGAAAGTCTTAAGGCTTCACACAAGTGCGCAAAGACGGACGTGAACGCTTTGCCAACATGTTACAAGCATGGAGTCCCACTGTTCACACTTAAAGGCTGTTTACAACCGGTTACTAAGACGAGGTGTGAAACATTTTGAGCTTGTCCACTTTCGACCACATTCAGAGGTGATCGAAAAAGCATTCGACCGGATTGCTTTTATGGTTTAGACGCTTATGTGGTCAAATGTGTTTGAGCAGCCCTATGACCACCTACCATTTGATGTATCGAGCACAATTTTTTTTTTATTGGACATGACTAGTAGCGAATTTAAACTTCTTTTCTTTGCAGTATTGGAGATCGGAAAAAACTGCATGTAAGACCTCCGTTCATCTTTGGAACACAGTTTAAGATGTTTTAGATTTAGTTCAAGAGCTTGTTGACCCTTCATTGAAAATCTATGTATGGTATATACTGTCCATGTCCAGAAAGGTAATAAAAACTTAATCAAAGTAGTCCATGTGACATCAGTGGGTCAGTAAGAATGTGTAAACGCATCGAAAATACATTTTGATCCAAAAATAACAAAAAATATGATTTTATTCAGAATTGTCTTCTCTTCCGCGTATGTTGTGAAGCACATGCACGAGACTTAAGTCACATGACTGCAGTGACACGGCTGACGTGTTATGTGGTGCGCCCTAGCTGTTTTTTTTTCCGTTTACAGTTTGAGGGAGATGAAAAAAACTTTGCAAATATGTCTGAGGATAACACGTCATCCACGTCACTGCAGTCACATTACTTTAGTCTCGCGCATGCACTTCACAACAGATGCGGAAAATAAGACCATGCTGAATAAAAGTTTTATTTTTGGACCAAAATGTATTTTCGATGCTTCAACAGATTCTAACTGACCCACTGATGTCACATGGACTACTTTGATGATGTTTTTATTACCTTTCTGGACATGGACAGGATACCGTACGTAGATTTTCAATCAAGGGTCAACAAATTCTCGGACTAAATATAAAACATCTTAAACTGTGTTCCGAAGATTAACAGAGGACTTATGAGTTTGGAACGACATGAGGGTGAGGCATTAATGACATTATTTTCATTTTTGGTTGAACTATCCCTTTAAACCCGTCATTTCACCCTGTTACATTTAAACAAAAGCAGAGGGACTCGCCCACAGACGAAAAGTGGACAAAAGAAACGGATTAAAACACCAGGTCTGTGTCTACTGATCAGGGAGTCGTCCATTTTAAAGGCTGTCTCAATCGCAAAATCTTTCCAGTGCACTGGAACGATCGTTTCCTAAAAATTCCACCAATTTAACGCAAAACCAGTGAGCATCCATGCCCTTACTGGAAATCACGTGACCTTTTCTTAAGCTCTCCAACCGAAAATCGCACGAGCCAACTCAATAAACTTCATGAAATGCGACAGAACTTATATTTAAACAAACAAAGGTTTTAATTTTAATATAAACACACATTGATAGACAGGAAGAGGCCACAATCTACTCTTAATTTATAAGCGGATATGTAAGAGAATAATTAAATAATTTTTTCATAATATACTTTAACAAGTGTTTTAAAATTAAGTCAGAGAGATGTTGGTTTTGCCGGTTGTTGATGAATAACAGCTATGAATTATCACAACACGCTTAAGCAGTCATGTCACAGGAAAAAATAATTGAACAATGTCCCAATGTGAAGTGAGCAAGGGTCCTTACCAGAGGGTGTAAACGTGAATGTGTCTCTCTCGTCCACCTGTGATCCGTACAACCAAAACGCATCTTAATACCAGTTGTAAACAGCGCCTTAAAGTGTTTTTGCATTGCTGTGGTCATAACAGACCTCAGTAAATCTGAAGCAGGTGCAAAGGTGCTGCATTTATATATCTGTAAGATTTATGCATTTTACTTCATATCGGTATACTGTATGTGTTCGAAGGGGATCGAACCCATGCGCTACTGTCTTTCTACAGGAACACAAGATTTAAACAAGATGTGTTAATATACTAGCAACAGGGTTCCCACGGCTCCTAGAAATCCTTGAAAGTTTTGAGTCTGGGGGAAAAAATTCAAGGCCCTGGGAAGTTTTTGAACATATACATACATAGATACAGGTCATTGAAAGTGGTTGAATCTATTTTATGCAAGAAGTTTTCTAGAAAAAAATCCATATTATTCCCTGTGTAGTGTGGTATAATATCATACAAATTTTAGACTTTTTAAGCACACTTGCTAAACTGTTCACTTTAAATGCTTATATCTTTTGTATGCGAATGTTGATTCATACCAAAATGCTTTTTTGCATAGTTGTGTTTTACACATGAAAACGTATGGGGTTACGTATGTAACTGTTGTTCCCTGAGAAGGGAACGAGACGCTGCGTCTCCCTTGCCATACTTCCTGCGTCCCTGTAACGCCATCTTTGGCAATATTTCAGATAGCGATATACTTCCTGGTTCCCGCGTCACCATGTCTTTGTCGTTAAGCCTCACCATTGGTTGAATTTGATATACACATTCAGACACTTTTACCCCTGGAGGCGTCACCAAAGTGTCACCGCAGTAACGCAGCGCGAGTTCCCTAGAAAGGGAACTGTAACGATGTAACTCAAAAGGTAACACGATGTAACCTTGCTCTCACTTGAAATGTGTCCCCACATTAAATCCTTGAATTTGAGGGTATTGGACCTGGAAAGTCCTTGAAAGGTCCTTGAATTTGAAGTTAACTACGGTGTGGGAACCCTGCAGCAAGTTGTTAATGTTTGTTTGATCTACTTTGCCCGGCAAGCAAACCGTTGCTTCATCTATACGTTTTATCCGAAAGGGAAAGCTTGCTTCATACTGTAAATTTAGCAATGCGAGTGTTTATGAAATTGTGCTTGCATTGCTAGAGAGTTTACTCAAGAGTATACTTAAAGCTTTAAAACTAATACATGAATTATTCACATTGCATTATAAGATTAAGATCTGAATTCAAAACACTGTAAAAATAAAAAGCCGCTCCAGGCACAGTTTGTCTAAAGTCACCTTTAATGTGCTTGTATATACATCGCGTATTCACAACTTTTATCCCTTTACCGTGAGTTGTTTACACTACTAATTCATTCTTGTGCAGGGCATTGTTTTGTGTTTTTTTGTGATGTGTTTATGACTATAACAGGCAGTACGAGGGCATGGGTGGGGTGCTGCTGGTTTCACTACTCTCTCTGAGTTAAGAAAAAACACTCTTCCTCTCTATGGCACAAGAAGACCGTGCAGTAGTGAGAGAGAGAGATAGAGAGAGTTCCTCTAAAGTTTGTGGTTCACACCCTCGAACTGAGCACCAGAGTTCCCACGGTTGGCTAAATGTGTTCATGCCAGGTTGCTGCTGTCACTAAATACAGAAATGACTTATCTCTCTCTTTTCTTTTTTACAATCTTTAATCTGAACGTCTTTGTTTTTGCATCCTAAATTGTTGTACATTTCTATATTTATTTCACTGATTAGTGGTTCTCACATGATAATGATGGTCGCTGCAATATGCTTCATTTCCTTTTTGATGCAAAATAATTTCTTCATTTTCATTTTTGGGAAGAAATCATTTCAGGTTTTTGAGGTTAACCCTTTCATAATGTTTCACTCATGTTTCAGCTGCTCCTCAGAATTTCATTTAAGCTGCTTTTAATAGATTGTATGTTTTGAATTGTTTGTTAATATTACTCAGTTGATTTAAAGATATAATGTTCACGCATATAGCTCCATTACAAAACCTTTTAAGTTGTCTTCCTGGGTATTTTAAAGCCTTAAAGATGTAGTGCTGAAGGAAAGCCTGCCCCTACATTTATGCATTTGGCAGACGCTTTTATACGACTTCCAGTGCATTCAAGGTATAAGTTTTTAACAGTATGTGATTTAACCGGCACTGTCACTGGGGTGGTACACTAAGGCTTTGTCCACACGAAACCGGTGCATTCCCTATCCGATCATTTTTTTCCTCGTTCTAAAAAAATAATCCGTAAACACGGCGTCGTCTCAAGAAATCTCTGCGCACAAACGAAACCACTGAAACAGACTGAAAGCGGTGTAGTATATATGCCAGACCAGTATGGGGTGCTGTAATTCTGCCACAGATATACACTATACACGGAGAAGAAGACTTTGAGCTTGCGCATAACCTTGCGAACCAAGAAGAAGTGATGGTAAACGCAACAACTTCAAGAGCAATAGCGGAGTCTTTCTCCTGGTTCCGCGGTAGACATAAGAGCATGTGGTGTATGGTGTTGTCCGTTATCGCTTGCTCACCACAATTGCATAGAAGCAATAGATTTTGATGTAATAAAGCTAATAGGTTTAGTAGCTTCTGTAGCACGACATAATCATGTAGTCCGCCATTATTGTTGTTGCTGTTACGTGTGACGCTGCTGACACGTGATGTGATGACGTTTTCGCTTCACAAAATATACTGATTGGCTGTACACACGAAACCGCAAGGGTGTCGATTTCAGATTTATCCACTTTAGGACCCGGTTTCAAAAATAGCAGTTCCAGTCTCCCAAAACGCCGGAACCGTGTGGAAGAAACGCCAATACGATAAAAAATGTATACGTATACAGTGATTCGCGTCTCCGTGTGGACAGCCCCTAAGGCAGGGGTTTTCAGAATGGGGTCCCCCAGAAATTTTCAAAAATTTTAAAAGTCTACTGTGCTGCCAATTATTTAAGTTTGGTGTTTTTATAATCTAATAATTGCTATTTATCTAACACAGTTTAAATGTTTCTGTGGAGATATACAGTACTGTGCAAAAATCTTAGGCCACCACCACCAGACTTGTTGTTTTGGAAGTTTTAATGTCCATCTATATTTATTTTTCAATCTATTTTATTAAGATACAAACAGAAAATACAGGTAATATGTAAAAAAAAAGGCATTGTCAGTGTTTAGTGTGACATCTCTTGGCACTAAACACATCTTGAGTGTTTTTAAGCAGAATGAAATAAAAATACTTATTTCTTTCACATTAGAAATTAGGATTTAATTTTATTTATGTTTAAGGTTTCCTGCTATTGCTGAAGTGGAAGGGAAGTTTACCCTAAAAAATTGACACATCAGGTTACATGTTTATACAGTTTTTAATACACACATTTCTTTTATTTTCTGGATGTATTCTATTAAAGAGACTGAGAAACAATATGATCACTATAACATTGCAAAAACAACAAATCTCATTCTGGCATGGTGGCCTAAGACTTTTGCACAGTACTGTAGATATATACACTTTTTTGGGAAAGGGATACCTCGCTAAAGGTTCATCATATCATAAAGAAAACCCCTAAGGTTCTGTTTTGTACCTTTACAGGTATACAAAGCATAATACAATATTTGGGTACGGTACCTTAAGGACCTATTGTGTAAATTTAAAGGTACAGTTAAATGTTTTGTACCCATAACATTTAACAGGTACAAAATTGGTCCTTATAGGTACACACCAGATCGTTGGGGTAAAAAAAGGTACAAAAATGAGAGTACAACCCCAGTAACAGAAAATGAATTTTTTTAACCTTATTTACTGTGGGATCGAATCTATGACCTTTATGTGGTTAATGCGGTTCTCTATCAATTAAGCTACAGGCCTGTTTAACCATGCAGCAAAACCTGACCCCCAAAACCTGGTTCTTAAATTTGTGTAATTGCTCTGTACTGTTATGTATAATATGAGTGTGCGCTAATAAGAGCACTCCAATCGCATCATAGTGCCACAGTGATATTGTTATCCGGACTTAAAAATAAAGGTGCTTCACGATGCCATTGAAGAACCATTTTTCAAGTCTTTGTAGTAAAAAAAGGTATGAAAGAAATGGATCTAAGGACCTTTGACTGAATGGTTCTTTGAGTAACCAAGAATGGTTCTTTTATGGCACTGCTGTCAAGAACCTTTCAAACACCTTTATTTTTAAGAATGTAGCTGGGAAGCCAGCTTACTAGGGTTTTGGAGCAAAGAAAATTTTTTGAAAGTAGCAAATATGATGTTATAAAACAGATAATCTTTTTCTGTGTTCTGATGGAGCGGTTGAAACTTGCACACCTGATTCTTCTGAATCTGATTCTTAAATCATGCTGTTGTGTTTTTTGATTTGTTCCCGTTCATTCATCCGGATCACTGTGGAATTTAGATGAAAGTTACTGAACTTTATTAACTAAACTTACTGTAGATGTTTTGATGTCATTTATTATATTGCTTTTGTCCAGCATCTTCATTCAAGCTATACACTTTATCACTATGTAAACATCCCAAAAATCAACTTTGTTTAATAATTAGTATTATTTGTGCTAAAACAAGCATAAAACAAAGCATATTTTAACTTTTGTTTTGAATGCCATTTGCATCTGTAGTGTTAGAAACTTTACGTATACTGTTTGCTACGAAGTGTGAAATAAAATCTCTTTTTTGGAACACGAGACATGATCACGATCAGGGGGTTTTAAACTTCATGATTGCAAGGACCCCCAAATATGTTTCACCTAAAATATAGTTAAATTTATATATTTTTATGTATAACGAATATACAGTTTGCTACACTTATGCTGCGTACACACCAAGTCCAAATGCGATGCGTCACATTCACCGCTCTAGATTACTTGCAGGATTTAACTTTGTGTCATGCAAATTTTTACTCAAGTTGAATATTTTCAACTTACGAGAAGACGCGTTCAAGGCAAATAGGCAGAGTTTTTGTGGCAATCACGTCGCCATATTTGCATCATTCACATCACCCCGTGCGAGTTTGCATCTATTTACGTCTCTAAATCTTTCCTTCTAATTTTTTGGGGACCCCCTGGAACCTCCCTAGAGCCAAGTTTGAAAACCCCTCATCTAGATTGCAGAATAACATATAGAAATTGGGATGGTCCTTTTAAGTTTAGGCCCGTAAGTAACTGCTTACACAATGCAAACCTTAGCATCATAACAGTTGTTTTTCAATAGCAATTACCAGTTACGTTTTATTACAAAAGTACATACAGTTCAGTTGCTTTCAGCTAAATTCTGACTTTAATCCACTGTTTCTTTGATTATCAGAGGTGATATCCTTAAATCTGAATGTTCTGTTGGATATCACTTTACTTTCTTCACAACTATTACAGGGCCAAATTCAGCCGTTACGTCTAGCAGTTCAATTCCTCATAGTCGGCCGAATGCTGGTTCGGCTGCTCGAAAGACGCATGCAGAAAGAGGACATGGTTCCTCCTCCACATCAGTCGGGTCTGGGGTTAACACATCCACAACATTAAAAGACTTTAGAGCCGTAAGTCCAGTATCGATTCGCCTCTCCGTCCATGCTTTAGCTTCTCTTACTTCTGTGTCTCGTTGTCGTCGTAGTTTTAGCTCCGCTTCTTTGTGTTACCTGCAGCTTCACTTTGTTGTTGTATCTCTTGCTTTCTTTTATTAACTGTTGCCATTCTTTCTCTCTTTGGTCATGCTGCCACTTTTTTAAGGAGTTGCATTCTCCACTGGACACTTCTACATCATTGTCTGTATTGTCGCGCCCAGCACACCAAAGCTAATGTCTTGCGCTTTGCTTAATACAGCTTTGCATCCTTGGCTGCCTTAAAGGGACAAAGAGGGAAACAATCTGCCCTTTTTCACACACAACCATATGTGCTATTTTTAAAGGTGTCATAGTGTGAAAATCAAGCTATAATTGGGTTCCCAAGCGCTTCTGTCAACCTAGAAAATGTGAAAAAGATCAACCCAGTAATTTAGTTTTGGTAAACCATTCTCGGCAAGCACGTGAAAAATTAGGTTATTGAAATATGGCTTCCCATGTGATGTCAAAAGGGGATCTTATTTTATATTAATACCACCCCTTAATCTGCATGAGAGAGAGAGAGAGAGAGAGAGAGAGAGAGAGAGAGAGAGAGAGAGAGAGGATAATTGACAGCACAATTCAGTTTCAATTTCAACAAACCACCATTATGGTGATCAGTGTTTGCTTTAGTTTAGCTCATTTGGATTTTAAAGGACATACCCAAAACACCAGATTTTTGCTCACACCTACAAAATGGCAATTTTAGCTGCTATAATAAATTATCTATGTGGTATTTTGAGCTAATATGTGATAACTTCACATATGTACTCTGGGGACACCAAAGATTTATTTTACATCTTAAAAAGGTCTTGTGAAATGTCCCCTTTAAGATATTTGATCTTGTTTTTTAACAATGTGAGTAAAATCTGAAGTGAACAAACCTCAGTTTTATATATAGCGCTGAACTTTTGATGGTTCACCATTTGTTTGTTCACACTGGTTTCACCCAAACCATCAATTTCCATCTTGTTGGTTTTAAACACACAAATTAGTCATGCTTGTGCTTTGGTAATATTTAAGTTCCTTTTAAAGTAATTCTTGTTAGTTTTTTATTATCATAAATTGGTTTCAGCAAAAGAATATAAAATGTGTATTATTTCATTTAAACATTTAATTGTTTTTTAAACATGTATCATTCGTAAAGGTCTAACTTTGGTTTTGTTTTGGAGGTTCTTTTACTTTTTAAAACTAAGTTTGCACCATTTTAAAATGAAAGTTAATACTATTCTAACATCAATTGTTTTGTTTATTCAGATCTACTCAGATATTTCAACACGGCACAAAATTTCTGCATCAGTTTTAGCACAGTCACGTGTTGCTTTCCTGTGCAATATTACTCGTTTTGTCCCAATCAATGATTTCTTAATTTAGATATGTTAAAACTATTTCAGCATATATTTTACACCAAAAGCTTGAATATCGTAAACTTATGCTAAAAAGTACTGTTTCAGATCATTTAAAGGCTCCTATATTGCCGAAGTACACTGTGGTGACCTTACTGACACTGCATGGTAATATGACCTCGAAATGACACGTTGGTTTTATGAAAGTGAGAAGCATTTACCAATGCACTTCCTGTTTTCTGACATGAAGTGGAAAGTAACTGGTTTTACCCACAGTGCCATGTTTACATGACATTCTGCTTGTAAATGCTTATTACAAAACTATTTTAGTGACATTTTTTATATATAATTTTTTTAGTATAACCATTTGAATTTAGCACAGCTCACACGCCATTGTGCAACCTACTTTGTAACCTAATACTTTATTAAACTTAATCCTCTGTTAAACATCTAAATTAAATACTTTTACACACGTAGTCAATGTCGAAAGTAGCCCAATGACCTATATTCACGGTGTTTGCTCAATTAGCATCTCTGCATGGCATCACGTCGTGCCGTGCCATGCACTTTAGCTGCAGTTTTGCATGTGTTGTGCATTTTTGCATGAACTTTGTGTAGTGTATGCTGTGCTGTCTTGTGTCTTGAGAACTTTGCTATAATTTGTCTTTCTCCCAGGGTCAGAAAATATAAAGGTAAGGTGATACAAAGGTCTGAAGACCACATCTGAGCGCACTGCATGTGTTTGTGTTAACCATATAACACCTACTCCACCCTCCCAGCATGCGCACAAATCCTTGTCACAAATCACTCTGAGAAATCAGACAAAATATTGAAGCGCTTCAAAACATTGTCAGCAAATGTAAACAGAGATACTTCGACCACAGTGGGAGGAAAGTCTTGGAGACAGTTCAGCTTAAGATTGTTACAAAGATGCTGCATAGGCTACGTTATTTAGTTGAATGCACGGCCCCAAAAAGCATTTTGAGATTGTAGAAATAAAATAAAAATTAAGTGTTATTTTAAGGATGCACAAGCACACTTTTAAAACAAAACAATTGCAAGATAAAACATTTTAGATAGTTTATCTGGACACATAAGTAAGATTTAAAAGAGGATAAGTTTTATTGCATAACCAAACCAAGTGGATCTGCACACAGATGCTTTTCTCAGATATAATTTCACTTTGCTGAGAAGTTTTTCGCAGTGACGTTAAATAGATGGTGTCAAGATGATGTTTATGAAGTCAGATAACACCAGAGTAGAACCACAAGTGGACTTCACCATGAACTGTGGACATTAGATATTACATATAAACCCCCAAATACTTTTTAAACAGACATTAAATTAAAAGCGCCCATGGAAAGGCAGCCGCTTATTATGAATTCGTAAAAGATAATAAATAAAATGGCTTTATAAATTGATCCCTTCTAACACAAAACTCAATATATCAACAGATAAATGCAAGAAAACTAAGCCGCTTTAAAGGCTAACGTGACTGACAACAACCTGTAAATCTGTCACCTGATAACAGAGACAAATGACTAATCTTCTGGTAGATTTTTCCATTAAACAACTTAAAATTTCCATTCATGATGATATCAACACTGTAAACCCGAACAGTAAAATATACTCATTTGAACTCAAAACTGTGAAAAAATTTATTAAACTTAAAAGTTTTATGTGTTTTTAACAAGTTCACCATTTTAAGTTCCACAAACTCAAACAAAATGAGAAATTACAAATTGTATTTATTACAATTATCTTTTTTTTCAATTTTAAAAAACTGGTTTACTTAAAAAAATTATGCAACCAGTTTCAACAAAAGTTTTGAGTACTCTGAACTTGTCGGGTTTTACAGTAAAGTTAAATAAAAACTTACTCGTAGCTCAACAAATCGCGGTTCTCCCGCCGCACCAATGACCAATGAAAATGCTGACTCCAGTCCCGCTTGGATGTTGACGCATGCACACTTTGCGGTGCAAAAGCTAATATTTCAGGGTATATTTTAGTGTTGCTGTTATTACTGTTAAAAATAGATAGGGTAGGTAGAATATACCAATTATTTTGTATGGAACTTGTTAGCTCATATAGTTTAGTAAACATTCTTAAACTTTCTTGAAAAAATGTACACCGTAAAATATCATAACATATATTTTAACTTTTTAAGTTAAATAATTTTAACTTGTGTATCAACTTATCACAAGTCAAAACTTAAAGTATGAATTGACTTGCAAAATTAAGTAAAAAAAGTTACAGTAGGTAAAGTAGGAACACTTCTAAGTAGAAAGGTACTACCAATGAAAACTAGCCCTAGGGCTAATTTGGGTACATTTACGAATGTTAATTAATGAACACAGTCCCTTTTCTAAATAAATAAAACCAAAATAAAAAAACTACTGTCCCCTTTGATTGATCAATTATTAAAAACCTCATAAAACCATTTATCTTGTTTTGCTGTTAACTGGTTTGCTTTAAAAGTGTGCTTGGCTAGATATTTTATACATTAACATTTACAATTACTATTAAATTTTGTTTTAATGTTTTTAAAGTGCTTTTTGGGACCGTTATATATTTTGATATATAATTGCTCTATTATATATTTAATGTATTTAGGCAGTGTATTTATAAAAGATCTTATATTGGAGATTTTCAGTCATTTCACTCTGTGTCGTGTATCTGGTGTTTTACATTTGACTTTCGCATCACAGCCTTTTTGCTTTTAATCACAGATTGTGCAGCAGATGATGTAGATGTAATTTTGAGTTTTCGACCAATGATAAAGAAAAACAATAAGATATCAGATTAAATGTTTGTTAAAATTTAATTTTATTGGTATGAATGTTTAATCGATGTGATCAAATGTACCCGAACAATCTATAATATTCACAATATAGTCATGATTGAATCACGATTATTTTGCTGCATCACGCAAATCTCCATGTCTGTGTGTGGGATTTTTTTATGTGTTAAAATGTATATGGGTACATTTTTACATTTATTGTAATTTTAATCATATGTATTGCTAATGCTATAAAAGTAAAAGATTATACTTTCTCACAAAAAAAAAGGTACAAAATCTGTCACTCGGGTGGTACCCTTTAAAAAAAGTACACCTTTATAGCTTAAAGGAAAACACCACCATTTTTCAATATTTTACTATGTTCTTACCTCAATTTAGATCAATTAATACATCCCTATCTTTTTTCAATGCGTGCACTTAATCTGTGTACAGTGAGTTGTGAATGTGTTAGCATTTAGCCTAGCCCCATTCATTCCTTAGGATCCAAACAGATTGAAGTGCTGTAAAGTAAGTGCTCTTCCCCCATACGATTTTTATCAGCTTAAAAAATCGCCACGTTTTATTTTGTGCCACCATACTCTTGTAACTACTCATGTAACAGTCTTTAAATAGGAAAAACATGGAAGTGTTTGGTGGCTTCTAAATTCATCCCTGTTTGGATCCCAATGAATGAATTGGGCTAGGCTACATGCTAACACATTCATGACGCGCTGTACAAAGATTAAGTGCACACATTAAAAAAGATAGGGATGTATTACTTCATCTAAGCTGAGGTAAGAACATAGTACAATATTGGCAAACGGTGGTGTTTTCCTTTAAGAATGCATATTAGTACCTCAAAAATACTTAAATGTTACATACAAAGACCTTTTTAAAGGGTATCGTCCCAGTGACTGCTTTTGTGTGTGAGTCTAATTTCTGTTGTTAAGCCATCTCGGTCAAATAATAACTCAGGATGTTTATGCTTTCACTTACTATTAAAAGGTAAAAAAAAGTTGATATTTTTAGCTATATCACCCGGCTCTGCAAGTAATATTCCACTTTGTGTGTGTGATGTTTATGATGTTTATTTCTGGTTTAGCACGGAAATGAATCGCAGCAGCTTGAGTGGGCCAAGCGTGAGAGCCAGAGAGAGGAGGCGGAGCGTATTCGGAGACTCCGCCTACAGGAACAGCAAGACCTGGAATTGGCTCTCGCCCTCAGCCGAGCTGAAGTGCCCAGATCGTGAAGCTGTTACGTTTTGGACCCTAAATGAGACGAGGTTCCCGAGCAGACATTTTCTTCTGCACGTCACTCAGGTTTACTGTCACCCATGAGGCCATTCAAACAAACAACCAACCAATCAGCACTTTAGAGGGCGTGCGCTAATAAAAATATCACCAAAATACTAAGAATCTGTATATGACGTCCTTGTGCCCCATGACAGGTTCGGTAAGACATAAATGGCGTAGACATGCATTAAAGACATCATTCTTATCGATTTTTTGTTCACCTGAGGCACGGTTAAAGAATTCCTTTGTTGTCAGTCCACTATGTGATTATAGTACAAATGTGTCTTCATATCTTCTAGCGTTTGGTTTTAGTTTGTAATACCGTGCAATCAATTCATTAAACTGTATTTTTAGCTGTAGAGATAACACTAAACCACACACATCACAGTTAAATGTCTCTACTCACTTTGTTTAACCGTTAAACTCTTGGCTTAAATTAATTCTGTCTTGCTGCTCCCAAACTGATTTTACATACATTTTAAAATAGTTTGGAAAGCTTATTTTACCTTGAAATGAAGGCTTAAACTGTATATCGTTCTTTTTATATATTTAAATATTTATTGCAATACTGAACAATAAACTATAGGGTATGAATTGTTTATATGGTGAAGTAAATTTGGGTTCATACAGTTTTAATTTTTCTCTTTTATCGTGTGAAGATTCTGCTAAATTTTAATGATTTATGTGTTTCCCATTGGAAAGATTGTAATGTTACAAGAGCTTCTTTTATTAAACTTCATGCATATTTATCTCAGTCCAGTGGAGGTTTGTTTTAATTTTCAGGTGCAGTGTGATCTGGATTTCTTTTTTTTTATTCAACGTGGTAGTAAAAAATATTGACAGTGAAGTAAATTTTTGTGACCGTTAAAGGGCACCTATTATGCAAAATCCACTTTTATAAATGTGTGTTGGCAGTGTGTGAACACAACAACCCTACAATAAAAAAATCCATCCTTTCCTTCTTTTTTAATACCCATTAAACCTCATTAGACATGCTGTTTTTATTCTCTTGTTAATGTGACATCACACAAACAACGTCTCGCCCACAGCCAATGACTGACTGGTTAATTCTACCCAAAAAGCTTTAATAAATTTGTTTGTTATCACACTGTATTGCCAGTGTGACTAAGAATCAGATACATTTTTTACTTGAATTTTAACAGCTCACTGTCTGTTGATAAGGGAGTGAGGAGCAGTAGCTCATTTGCATTTAAAGGTACACACATAAAAACAGCGCATTTTTGCTCTCACCCAAATAGGGGCATTTTGGACCTGTAATAACAAATAATTTGACTCTAAATTAAAAAAAGATATTTACACTTCCAATAAAATTTTCCGAAAGATGCTTTTGGTCCTTTAAGGTAGTTTATATCATGCTGTTATATGTTCATTTGTTCATTTTTGTGATGTTATTTAGATGCTATAGAAACGGGGCGTGTCGTTATGATTGGTGTGGTTGAATTGGGCGTGCGAGCGTTTGAGCGGAAGTTTGA
Source organism: Paramisgurnus dabryanus (assembly GCF_030506205.2). Taxonomy (NCBI): domain Eukaryota; kingdom Metazoa; phylum Chordata; class Actinopteri; order Cypriniformes; family Cobitidae; genus Paramisgurnus; species Paramisgurnus dabryanus. The sequence goes on from NC_133342.1 coordinate 4,643,953, forward strand.
TACCGGGGCTCCGCCTCTGGCTCCACGGACAATTCCTTCTGCGCATGCCTTGGCTCCTGACATTTTTACCAGTGTTTGAATTGAAGGGGGTCTGGGGGGGTCCCGGACCTGCTATAAGCCTCGAGGGACCCCCCATAAAACACAAAAATATAAATTAGGGGGGTCCCTGGTTTTTATTAAAATGAAAATACATTAATTTAAAATTCTCATGTTGCGCTGTCACAAAGCGATAGGCTACTGTCCGTTTTTCGTCCCAATTTCGCAATAAACTAATTCAAATGATTTTTGTCTGAAATAAATATAAACTCGCAAGTGCGCCTCCCGCTGTTTTCTGGAGGAATTGACAGACGAGTTAATGTCTCTGTCTGCGTGTGGATTATTTTCACCTCAGTGACGGTAAGAATGTTAAGTAATCTTTAGGGTTAGGTTTTTTTTTTCTTCTCAAACTATTATTTCATAACAGTGGCGAGGCTACACACTCAAATTGACAGTCAAGAAACACAAAATATTTTATTGGGAAAGCAGAAGAAATCACGCATAAATGATAATAAATTAGCCTATAGGCTTTTTAAAACGAATCGCTCAAATACGCATCATTCAGAAATAAATTAATATTTATAGAAAGCTTATCTTTTGCATGTGTGGTTTTAAACCTCGCAAATGTTAACATGCAAGCGATTTTAAACAATTTGAGCGCAAGATGTTAAAGTAAGCTGTTTTGTGTGCGCACAGGCAATGACGCGCACACATACTCAAATGGACGCAAACTCATAAGCAGATGCACGGAGACGCGCGATTCTAAAGCATGCAAACACAAAATTATTTGGCCCTTATTCTCATAAAAACATTCAGTTATGTCTTAAAGTGAGTGCAAACATTTCAGAAAGAAGTCAAATCTTTGTGTTGGTCTGAAAGTAGCAGTTCTTATCTGCTTGTGTTTCTGTCATTTATATTAATTAAACAACAGAAAAAACAAAGGAAAATCACTTCTGTATCTTTAAAAAGATTAATTATATTTAATTTATATAATAAAGAAGACCGTGTTAATTTATTTGATTATATTTATACCTAAATACTACTGTTAGATCTTACTTTATTTGTAACTTTGTTCTTTTCTATTTTATATGCTCATCATTTCTTAATTTGTTCTTATTTTATTTTCCTAGCCCCAGTTTTGCTGATCTGAAAATTATTCGATCTATGATTTAAAAAACACAATGTAATCCATTTAACCAATACAATATTGTAAAATAATGTTATTTGAGAGTAGGCATTGAGGTCCACCCTATTTCACCCCTATTCTGTTTAAAATTTCTGGCTTTGCAGTGTTTCACACTAATGTGAGGGGTAAAAACGTTTAGGGTTTGAGTTAAGGGTAATTTGGGGTTTCTTTGATTAAAACCAGGATCAGATGATTGTTGATCCAGGATCACATCTTACTTTGTCAAATCACAGCAACCCTATAATGAGGGGGGTGGGTCTTGGCCAGGGAGTGGGTCTTAGGTAGGGGACCCCCCATAAGCTTTGACATAATTCGAACACTGATTTTTACGTAACATGGCGGTGACCATGGTCGGACATTTTTGGCTTCAATTCATTACAATGGTGGGAGGCGACGTCCCGTGAGCGGGACACCTAAGTTTACTTCAATATTTTTCATCTAAATGTTAATCTATCATCACAAACTATATATTGTTGGAAAAGTCTAAGAATGTAGTTTTTATATTTCAAAACCTTTTAGCAGAATAATAATGCAGTAACTGTAATGTATTCATTGGTGACAAGAGTATGCAGCAAACCTTACAGCAAACCAACACAAATCTCAGTTTTTTGATAATTTAATGTATTAAAAATAATACTATATTGCATTTTTTATTACAAATAATTGTATTTTAATAATTTCAGTAAAAAATGTTGAAGTGTCTTCTTTAAAACAAGACCAAAAGTAGGCTTCAACACCAACAAGACCAAAAGTACGCTTCAACACCATAAACATTTCCAGAGTTATATTATTTTGAAGGTGTACATCACATTTTCCCCACCCCCACTGAAACGGGCTGCACGAGTTAAAGGGTTAAAGATATTTAGCATTTTATATGTTTTTTATAATTGTATTTATAAATGTATTGTATAAGTTTTATATACCCTCTCAATCCCTGCGCTCTGTCACCGAGCGACGGCTGGTGGTGCCATCTCAAAAAGAGAAAAAACATTATCGCTAAAAACCCATCTCTTCCGCCATTACCTCACCTCCTAATATAAGATTTACTATCTTTTCTTTTCCTTTTATTCTTAATCTCTATATATACATTCTTACAAAAAAAAAACTAACGCATGGCTATGTATATGGTGTTGGACTTGATAAGACTTATCACTTATGTATTGCTATTCTTGTGTTGCTATAATTGCTTCTATTGTTTACCTCAGGACAAAAGCGTCTGCTAAATGACTGTATTTAAATGTAAATGTTTCTTTTTTTAGACACATTTCACACTCATTTATTCCTTAATGTAAAGTATTTACACGTCATGATAGCATTTTTTATACTCTGCCAGGACAAGTTGATTCCCATTACCATAAAATATTGCATAACATTTATAAATAATCAGGAGGGTTGTACTGTATTTTCCTCAACTATCATAAACATTGTCTTTATTTTATTTATTCTTTACGGAAAAGTCATTGTTTTCATCAAATTGATTTAAAAGAAGTGATCTAGAAGTTTCTGCCAATTGCACATCTACTTTTTAAAATCGCTGTAGATCAACAGTGAGTTTCCGGCCGTTTGCCCTTAGTATCACTAGTTGTCAAAACAATCAGTTGACCGTATACAGAACACACTTCAATAGGATGTTTTTTTTGCACCTGTTCCACCACTATAATATTTAAATATAACGTTTACTTGTTAGTGGCATCAGGATCTCCAACCTTTTTTCAAGCAAGGGCTACTTTTTGATATAGTCTACTCAAAACCTTTTTGTTTTACTTATTGATTTAATTTTATTTTATCTTGTTGATATGTTTTAGTATTGTTTAAAATATTAAAGGGACACACTTTTTTTGAAAATACGCAAATTTTTCAGCTCCCCTAGAGTTAAACATTTGATTCTTATCGTTTGGGAATCCATTCAGCTGATCTCCGGCTCTGATATTACGCACTGCCCGAAAATAGTTCCCTGCTTTTGAAAGTAACCAGAATGAGAGTATAGTTCCTTGCCATATCTGCCTAGAAAATCACAACTTTTAATTTTCCGTCGGTCTTTGTACACGGTGTAACTACAGAAGAGTCAAGTTTTAAATGGGAAAAATATCCAAACTCTTTGGTAATTTTTTTGCGCAATGCTAATGGTCTAATCAGATTCAATGGATTATGCTAAGCTATGCTAAAATTGGTACCCCCAGACCCGGAGATCAGCTGAATTGATTCAAAAACTGTAAAAATCAAATGTTTAACTCTAGGGGAGCGGGAAAATTTGCGTATTTTCAAAAAAAGTAGAATTTCCCTTTAACATGCGTAAACCAAGTCAAGCCAATATAAAAAAATATGTAATAAATAATAAATATTATAATTGAGACTTTTTATAGAATGTGCTTTGGTCACGTTGGAGTCCCCTGGTCTAAGACATCAGATGTACAGTTTTCACTTGGCATACAATAAAACAAGGAAAAACTTCCTATAGATTTACATGGAAGGAGGGATTTGAGCCATTTGATTGAGACAGAGATGCTCACTAGGTCAGGTACCACTACAGGACATTTGTACTCCTGTTCAGTCTCACCATGCATCTGTATGGTGCTCTCGTCTTGTATCTTTTTACAGTCACAGTCAATGATCTCTTTTGGGATTGACCATCAACTGTTTGTCTTTTACACTGAGCAGAGCTTAAGCAGATTACTGTTTTTTCTGGATCCATTCGCTCATACAAACTGAAGTTTTTTCGCCACGAGTCCTTGGAAAGATTGAGATCTAAGTGTGAAAATAATTTAACAGCTGCACGAATTTCGCTTTTTGGTATGTTAATTAGTGCCATTTGGAATAACAGGAAATTCCATTGCGAGTTTTTATTTACCGACGGCCGGTGAAAGAGCCGATTTTAAGATGGACAAATGAGAACGGCTCAGGTGACTGAAATATAAAGCCGGGGATCTGTCTCACTTGTGTTTATATTCTTCATTCGATCGCTCGACTGCTTTTTAACCATCCACACGTGCCGTTCATTTAACCGATGTTTGCCAGACATTCTTGTCTAGTTGGATGTAGTTTTGGGTTTAGCTTGGAGTAGTTAAATGCTGTTTACTAGCAAACTTTATTCCTGTGTTTGGAAACAAACATATGACTTGATCTGCAGTATGTAGTGTATAAGCTGTGCGCATTATTTAGTATTTAGGTTTTTTCTTGCCATGTATAGATTGGTATTCACACTGGGTTATTTTAAACCCACTGTTGGGTCAAAAATGGACAAACTCTACCAGTTGGGTTGTAATTTAATTTACTGTATGCTGGGTTGTTTAACCCATTGTTAGGTCAGATATAAACATTGTCTGGGTTAATTTAATCCAACACTATAGGTTGAAAATAACCCAGTGCATGGGATTGTGTATGTATGTATTTATGCATTGCATTGTGAGGTGCAGTATTACATGAAGTGTGTTTTGATTAATACAAAAAAGGTGTATGAGTACACATTTTGGCAAAAGCAATAAATCATCAGGGCATTTAGAAAATGCATACTGTGCATACAGACCTACAGCAATAGAGAATAGTATGGTTAGGTCCCTTTGTGTATTTGTACAATACTTAAATGATTTATATCTGAAGTGACATTAGTAACTGGTAACACTAGTTTGTTTGCAGATGCTCACCTCATTTGAGGTCTTCAACTTCACTGTAAGTACAATAAACACAAGCCCTTTCTATGTATTTTGCCTTGAGGGGGAAAAAGGAGAAGCTTGTGTTTCTGTATTTCTGTCAGATAGTAAATGTTACTATCATCAGCACACAAAAGTGAAATGAGATTTGTAGTTTTCGCCTCACTGATTCAACTAATAATAGCCGGACTCACATTTCTTCTTTTTGCTTTAGAGAATTTGCGTAAATGGGGGGGACGGTCCTGTTTTCACACATTATTTACAAAAGCGGAACAAGTGAAACTATTTGCCAACAAATATTTTACACTTGCATTGTTTAGAGTCCCTTTGACGGTTTGTACACACTTGACTGAATTTGTACATTTTGATCTAGTGATGAAAGGCTTTGAATAAATATTTAATGTTTATGTATAAAATACGTCATTTATATGTATTGATTACTAATCCTGAAAATGTATACAATACAGTTTCAAAAATATTTGCTTTGTAATGTAGTAATAATATTATTTTGATGTTTTGCACCCCAGTACAAAAACAAGTTACTGTTAAACAAATATTTTTAATACCTATCCTTATAAGATGTCCAGAGTTTGAATTTATCTTCAGTTAGATATGCTATGTTATGAAACGACATCAAAGCGTGGCTAAACATCGGAGTCTCTTTGATGTCCGTGTCTGCGTTCTGTCCCCGGAGTCTGGGATCTTCAGCAGAGAGTCAAGCGCCCCTCCGTCCAGACGTATCTAAATTCTCTCTCTGTAATTATGTAAATGTGGTGTTTGTATTTATAGTCAGAAGCCACAGACTGCTGGACTCAACCTGACACAGCTGGAAAGCATCTTGGCCTAAACTATAATCCCCAACTCGAGTCTGGGGGGGTTCAGGAATAGCACAAGTGCACCCTTGACTTAACTGAATGCCATGTAATGGCTCTCTGTCACCGGCCTCTTTATTTTCCTTTAGTAGTAATTTCTAAATGACATATGCATGACACATACAACAGAGATTATATTCAAATTTAGTTTAATATTTACAATAAATACAGTACTTACAATATAAAATGTATGTACACAATCTTATAAAAACCCAGGACATCTAGCCCGAGAGTATACTGTGCTAATGAACAAAGGGCACTGACCATGTGCCTTCATTACAATTAATTTGCCACTTTTTTCAATACAAATTCAAACGAGAGTGTTTCAAAAACTTTAAATCGTGAACACAGTTCTGTTTGCATGGCAGGAAGGCAGTTTCAAGAGCAAAACATTGTCATCATGCATTTCTTCACATGCATGTATGTCATTATATCAGGAAACCGGAGGTTTGCTAGTCTCAGGCATTACACTCTATAGGCAGTATGTGGATATTAAAAGGCACGTTTAGACGTACATACTGTTTCCATGGACACAGATTTTAGGACCAGCCCTTAAGGTCACTGTCCCCCTCCCAAAAATACAATTAAAAAAGTTCACTCTTGATTGGCATTTTAAAAAGAGCTCTGCGTAATCTATGTAGTACCAGCTACTTTGTTACAAAAGAATAATAATATATTTCTTTATCGACAAAGGATTGTCATCTGGTCATGTACAAAGTCATTAAATAAGGCAGTTGTGTGATTGTGGATCCAGTCCTCACAGGTGTCTCTTCATATGCAGCGCCAGGTGGTCAGACCTGGAGAAGGCGCGCTCGCACAGGTGGCACTGGAAAGGTCGGTGTCCGGTGTGCTTGCGGAAATGACGTGTCAGCTCATCCGAACGGGCGAATTTCCATCCGCACCCCTCCCAGTTGCAATGGTAAGGCTTTTCACCTGATAAATCAAAGCGAAAAGAGGATCGTTTAGTCACAGAGTTTGGTAAAACGCGCACAAAGTGTGTGTTTTTTTCACTCTAAGTAGTGTGCACACTACAAAAATGCGTAAAAAGTTATATGTGGTTGAAAATCTTACCAGTGTGGGTTCTGTGGTGTGCTTTCAGATGTGAACTCTTCGTATACGTCTTGCCGCAGCCAGCGTAAGTGCAGGTGTGAGTCGCCGTGCGCTTCCTCGGCCAGGTGCGTCTTCCTCGTTTGGGTTTAGACTCCATTAGTTCCAGTGGGGAGGATGGGGGTGTTAAAAGAGTCCTTTGCATGTTAGGTTGCACACTCATGCCGTCCTCGAAAACGCCGTACTGGTGCTGCGCCGTGTAGGGGAGTTGCATCTGTGGGTAAGCCGGCGGCGAGTGATGGTAACCCTGAGAGAACGCGGTGTGGTGCATCTGGGTCGGACACCCGGAGCTGCCTTGGTCGTCCGGACTCAGTGGAGGTGTCATATTCCCCGTCGCCTGCGGAGACACGGCGAGTCTGGGCTGCTCAAAAGCCATCATGCACGAGATGTTGCCCTCTTGTTTGATTTTTTGGCAGCTTTGGGGTACCATGCCCATAACAGGTCCATAACCGTCCATGGGGGGCTCGATTTTAATGTCAATAAAGTCATGTCTAGGGAAACCGGTCGAGTTGACAATAAATCTTCCTTGAATCGCGTTGCTGTTATTCATGTCATACGAGTTGTCCACCTCGGATCTCAGAAGTTCAGCCATGAGGCTGTTGGTGTAAGGCGGTGGCGGTGCGCACTGCTCCTGGGAGGGATACGCGCCGGTGCTCGCCGTGTACATGGCGCACGGTTCCGCGGGCGAAATGTACTGAACGCCTGCTTCAAGAGGTCCTGTTGTGTTGGCTAGGATAAACTCCAGATCCAAATAGTTACTCAGATCCTCGTCGTCCTTGCGGGCACGGTAAATGTCCATGTTTTGCGCCACGTTGAGCGAAGCGCAGCTTACACTCGTTGGTTTCTCCACCTCACTTTTCCACCTCTGGAAAAAAAATTGAAATGTTTTAGAATTAAATAAAATGCTTTATACTTTGCAATGTCCATACTAAAATTATTCCGTGTATAATGCGTACGGACAAATAAGAGTTTACTAACACTTTTAACTCTACTAACATTTTAAGACATTTTACAATCATGTATTTTTTGTCTTCTGTTTTTCACTTGCTGATGTTTAAAACAAGTGAACCATTCTTTGCATTTTTTTAAAACCACTCTTTGCATAACCGCAGTTGGATGTTTAAAGGATCTTTAAAAGTTGCTTAAATAGCAGCAATACTTACATCCTCCCAAAGTTTTTCCTTCTGGTTTGCGAATGTTGAAATCGAAGGCAAAATGGTCCCGGGTAAGGCCATTTTTCCAAGTGTCAAAGTCTTTATTCTGTTGAATGCTCCGTGTTGCACTTGCTGCTGGAGAGACGTCAAGTGTCGGTTCGCGTTTACGCCGAGTGAACTTCCAGAGTCATGAACAAACTTGTAGGCAGGAGCACCTCCTACCTAATAAATATTGTCCCTGGACCAATTGTGTGAGTAAAGGAAACAACGCTCAGAGTTCCCAAATATAGTTGGTATATAAAGCACAGTGCGCACTCCTGACAAGTATAAGTTGCCTCAGTGCCGATTGTGCTCTTTTGAGTGAATTTAATACTCGGAGTCCCGCCTCTTTCGGAGGTGCGGCCGCCCTTAAGGCGGGCACTCCACAAACTATCATCATGTGTAATACATATACAAACTGTTACCAAGGCGTTGAAACAAAAGCTCTAATTGATCCAAGTGTAATTCCAGTCTCTGATGCGTAATTTAGATGTCTCCAAATATACGCGCTTTCCAGTGCAAGCGAGTAGATCCACAATAAGGGTGCATTTTTGAGCGAAAATAACTCACGTCATGATGATATGGTAGTTTTCTGTACAATAGATTAGAAGGTGATCCAAGAGTCATACGCGCGCAGAACGCTTTATGTCATTTTATATGTAAACACATGGGTGGACATTAAAGCAACACTAAATTTTAACCAAAATATACAGTGTGTTTACAAAGAAAAATAGCATAATTCCAAACACAACATTCACAGAAATAGTTGGAATTGCGAGCCATTTAAAACAAAGGCAAGTACACTTTATGGTTGCCTATCTTTAGTAAACCATGCCAGACAGGGCACCTGTGTGATCTTGAATGGAGCTGTCTGATCAACCCAAAATACATTGGTTGCTTAAAAGTATTTATGGTTCAAAAAGTTATCACATTGTAAGACATTTTAAGTGTCCCAATGTCTCAAAGAAATATCTAAAGTCGTTTCACTGTTTTTAATGCAATAACTGGTTTCAGTGAAACCTATTATGCGCCGTTAGACTGCATTTAGGTAAAAGCGCGATTAATGTGAAAGCGTGGAGACATTCGCACCCTCTCAAAGGCGCTTTATCATGATGATTGTGTGCGCGCAGCGGGTTTGTCCAAACGCGGACAGCAGGCGCCAGTCTCACCTGATCTCCAGGCTCTCAGATGTTCGCGTTAGTTTTCGCCTCATTCAGGTGTAAATGGAGGGGGATTAAACGGTTGGAATGCTGGTGGGAATTATTGGCTTTGGTTTACCAACCATTAGTTGCGCTAATGATGACCCGGGGACGCGAGACATCACACGCATAAGCTCCATCATTGCAGGCACTGACAGCAGAGGAAGAACTGGACGGGTTACTTTATTTTACATAAGGACACTCTTGCACGAGAACAAACTGGCAATAATGATTACCATATTTATATACCATGTTATTTACATGGCAGGTTTTGGACATTATGGTGATGCCCATACAATTTAAAGTTTTACTATGGTACTTTTACTGAATAATTTAAGACTATCGTGTAAATTCCATGATACATGAATTTAATAACAAAGGTATACATTCACCATATTGTCCAACCATCTAAAAGCATGACTGTACTACAGTACTCCCAACATAAAACATTTTTTATGAGGAGTACTTCATGGTCCAGTTTAAAAAAAATGGTAATACTGAGGTATCACTTAAAAAGTACAATGCATTCTAAAAATGTCTGGGTTAAGACATGTTTGGACAAAACACATGCTGGGTTGAAAATGACCCCATGCTGGGATAAATGACCCAATGTTGGGTTGTTGTTGTTATCCAACCATGGTTTATAATAACCAGCATTGGGTCAATTTGAATCCAGTGGTGTGTTCTGTCACAATATTTATCCAACATCTCTTAAAAACAACTCAGACATATTTATAGTGTGGTAAATGGCAAAACCATGGTATTTGTGTGACCATCTGCGCCAATATCATGGTGTCCAAAATTTCATTAATATTATACATTAGTATTGTCAACTTTTCAGCAGAACCGAAAGGTGGTTCACTGTCAACACATGCTTTGTAGGTTTCCCATAATTCTTATTTGCAAACTAGATTGTTTTTGCGAACCAGAGTTTCTTGCGTTTCTAGTTTGATTTGAGAGTAATGCATATAAAACATATACAAATCCAAACACCTTGAATCAATTGGATGTTAATATCCATACCTTTGTCCCTTTGCGTTTAAATGGTGATGTTCAAAACACTGACCCTGCCTTGTAAGTTGCTTTGGGAAAGCACCGGCCAAAATGCGTAAATGTAAAGGAGAAACATTACGGAGGTCTTTTGCTTGTAAGAACTATTTGGGAAGCTTTGGAACCAAGCTACAGTTAATGTATAAGAAATGCAGTATAAACTTAGTTTTGCAAGTCAATTCGACCTACTATTTTAAGTGTTTACCTGTGATAAGTTGACATAACTTATAAAAACAAGTTGAAATTGTTTTTAAAGGAAAACACCACCGTTTTTCAATATTTTACTATGTTTTACCTCAACTTAGATGAATTAATACATAACTATTGTTTTTCAATGCGTGCACTTAATCTTTGTACAGCGCTTCTTGAATGTGTTAGCATTTAGCCTAGCCCCATTCATTTCTATGGCTCCAAACAAAAGTTTTATTTTGTGCCACCATACTTACTCGTGTTACTACTCATGTAACAGTCTTTAAATAGGGAAAACATGGAAGTGTTTGGTGGCTTCTAAATTCATCCCTGTTTGGATCCTAAGGAATGAATGGGGCTAGGCTAAATGCTAACACATTCACGACGCGCTATACAAAGATTGTGCACGCATTGAAAGAAGATATTTATTAATTCGTCTGAGTTGAGGTAAGAACATAGTAAAATATTGAAAAAACTGTGGTGTTTTCCTTTAAGCTAAAGTAAAACAAAAAATATGTTGATTTGACATAAATAGCCTACTGCATTTTTTATAGTGTGCACATGTGTTGTGGAAGTAGTCCAAATATCTTCCCATAATGAAATTGTGTCCCTAAATTACTCCGATGGTCTGACGGTGCTCCCCCGTCAAGGTGTGAATCACCTCACAACAGACCTAATGCATGTAACCCCCTCCAAAATCCAAATTAGTGGTCAATGCACATGGAAGTGTTAATGGATCGTTCCATTAGGTTTTCAATTGTCGAAATTACATTAGGTTTCCCTAATCTTGACGACGTAGTTGCGTGTTTAGCTTTGTGACACGTGTTTGTTCGTGCATGCACTGAACTGTAAACTATAAAACATTTGTACACTACGTCTTAACCCCGGGGCGAAATGTAAAGCGAAAATGCCGTGTCACACAATACAGACAATCAGAACATATCTGACATTTTATAGCAAGCGAAGGACAGAATGTTCTGTGATTAATGTGGTTGCAAGCGCCTCCTTAAACCATTAAATCCTAATAAAATACATAATCTACAGTCACTTTTATTTACCGCAGATCACCGTGTGCACGAACAGCACAGAAATATTTTTTTTCTTTTGTTGTGTAAAAGAAAAAAATTCACCCAAAAATTGAAATGTATTTGTTATTTTATGACACAAATGAAGATATTTTGAGCTATATTTGTTTTCAGGCACCATTGACTTCCATAGTATTTTTCTTTTCTACTTTAGAAGTCAACATTGCTTCTGTTTCCTGCTTGATTGCAAATATCTTTAAGTTTATACAGGTTTGAAACAACCTAAGTGCTGAGTAAATACTAAAAGAAGTTTCATTGTGAGGTAAACTATCCCTTTAACAATCAAATACTCTTACCCAAAACTTGTATGTCATCTCTTGAATGCAAACAATACGTAACAGCACATGTTTTTGGTAACAGTCGCATGTGTTTGGTTACTGTCGCTGGGTAGTCAGGCGGAAATAAAATATTCATTCAGGTAATTTTTTCCATTGCGCCAAATGAGTGCACCGGCAGACGTCATACGTTGCCGTTGTGTTTGACATGTGTTCATACTGTTGTGGCAATATTCCAACCTGTTTTCAGCCCACATTACAAGCATCATTTCTAAATGATGTGTCAGTCTACAAGTGTATTCTTGTTGTGTGTGTGTAGTATACAACGTGCCATCCCCATGTGCGTGTACATGCATGCATATGTTTACACCTCACGTGGTATAAAATGTATTTGAAAGAAATGATCTCAGCTGGCATCCTAAACAATTTGACAAGCGGCTTTGTGATGGTTGTCTTTCATTTTTTTTTTATGTAACAGCCAAACTTTCTTTTTTTGAGTTAGTCACCTTCTATCATTTTTTTATTAGGATTGAAATCAAATCTCATTATGTTCAAATGATTCATGTGCTGAAGTTATTATGTGATGAATGATCATTTAACATTGTCTGATATAGCACAACTGAAATCCATTCTCATAGAATGAGCAATTATTTCTGAGAAACGTAAGCTTTCAAAATCATTTAGTTTTTTTTGCACAATATTGTAATGATTGAGAAACATGTACAAGTTTCTCAACATGTTCATGTTTTAAAAAAAGCTGTACGTTTGTACAGAAAATGACCGGATATCAGCAGCATCGGAGTGATTAATGAATGACTGTAATTACGGTCATGTACTGTATGATTTGTATAAGAGTTCAGATGCAAAACCCTCTATGTGCATGTGCATGACTCTAAATGGATGCCAACAAACCGGTATTTCAACCCGAGGGAATCCTACACACATTTGAAGCTAAAGTATTTAATGAACGTATAATACGTGTCGAAAGCATTCGGTCTATATCATTTGGCATCTGAGTTCCTCATGACATATACAATATTGAATAGACATATTGCAGGTTTTTAAGCATTCTTCACCAGGCATTTCTTAAACGGTCGCATGTCTGTCACGATCAGTTACTGTAGAGATCATTCTCATGTCAATCTCATGTCAGTCTTGCATCACATAATTTATGCTTTGTTTGAAATTCACGCCTACTTGATGTTTTTTCTGTAATTATGATTTATGGCCCCATGGTTAAAAATCTTGCCCAGAATGCAGGCACATGGAATCAATCATGTGCCTTTTTTGGATGCATTTTGTTATGTGTCTTGGCGTTAAGTGTTTTTGTCTCAAATATAGGCCCTTGAGACAACCGAAGCAAAGACATTTAGAGTTGTTTTACGTTTAAAGGTAATTCAGAGATGAATTAAAGGTACCACGGTAGTTCCATGTTGCTCTGGGCATGTACCATTTTAAAATGTAAATGGTACTAGGTAACTTGTTTCATGGTAATACACTTTAAAAATGCTTGTATTTTTTAACCCATAATATAATAAATAATTAATATTGGACAGAACACATTCTGGGTTCAAATGACCAAATGTTGGGTTGTTGTTATGCAACCATGGGTTATAATAACCCAGCAGTTGGGTCAATTGTCACCCAGCTCTGTCCAAAAAACATGACGTAAAATAACCCAGCCATTTTTAGAATGTACAATACTTAGCTATAGTTATCCAGATGTTTTCCAGTAACTTACTGTAGATTTCAATTTCTGTTATTTACTGACAACAGTTTGTTTAACATTAAACAAACATCAATCATTAAGTCTTTGTATTTAAAGAATTAAACTATAAAATAAAAGCCTCATGCAAAGCATTCTGGGAACCAGCATCCTGTTTTTTCCTTCGCACTGTAAAAAATTACAGTATTACTGGGTATTACTGGCAACTAGCTGCCAGTAACTTACTGTAGATTTTACCTTTATGTTATTTACTGGCAACAGTTTGTTCAAAGTTAAATGAACATGAAACATTTTCAGTCTTTATCTTCTACAGTAAGTTACTTGCAACCGGCTGCATAATTACAGCAAAAAAATTTTTTTTACTGTTTTTTGGTTCCCAGAATGCTTTGCATGAGGCTGTTATTTTAGTTTTATTCTGTAAAGATAAAGACTTTTGTTTAATGTTCATTTAACTTTGAACAAACGGTTGCCAGTAAATAACATACATTTAAATCTACAGTAAGTTACTGGAAAAATGTTACAGTGTACTATTACATATTACTATGATACTGAATGATTACCATATTCCATGCATCAGTATTTTGTATAGGGAGTCTAGCTATTGCATATAGCAGTTACGTAAATGTGACCCTGGATCACAAAACCAGTCATAAGGGACTTTCTTGAAATTTAGATTTATACATAACCTGAAAGCTGAATAAATAAGCTTTCCATTGTTGTATGGTTTGATAGGATAGGCAATATTTGAAGAGTTTTTTTTTTTTAAGAGTTACCGCCAAAATCAGTATTGCATCAGGTCAGTATTAAAAAGTAAATAATTTTATGCAAAATGCAATATCCGCCATGTTATTCTGTCATCTTGTCTCCCTTTTTTCCCAAAACTCGATAAGTGCCAGTTTTCCTCATCTACTTTGTACTTCGTGATCAACAAACAAACAAAACAAAATCATACTTTTGATGGCATTGATAAACCTGTGATGGTTTTCTGTGGCGGGAAAAAAACGTAAACCATCAAAATCTAATAATTTACGCGAAAGGCACTCGGGAGACGGAAAAATGCCGGTGTTGTTGCTTGTTCTCCCGCAAGAATAAAACTTCTGTCATGCTAACACATTGATCCCAGGGGATCTTATGAAAAACTTTCCATTATTTTACGCGAAGCCAACAAAAATCGAGCAGGACCAAAACATTTTACAGCTGATAGCTGTCAAAAAAGTTCAGCGACGACGTCCCACGTATAACCGGAGCAATGCCAGTATTCTTAATATGACAAAGTTAGTGTTTTAATTAATGACATTAATGTTTATTTTTTTTAATCAGTGTATACCACTAGTCAACTAAATGAATATAACATGGCAAAGATAAATGCACATTTATATAATGATTCAATCGATTTATAGCATTTAAAAAAAAACTGGTCATGGATTTATTGCATTTTATGGAAAAATAATCAGTTTTTATAATAAATCTTTGAAAATCAAATTATGGATTTGAATTTTTTATGTTATTATAACCTAAAGATGCTATGTGAAAGTTTGTAACCGAAAATAGTGGTTTTCATCTTGTCACTTTCTTGGTATAGAAAACACATTTTTACCCAAATTAGTCTAAATGGATTTATTGCTTTTTGGAACCAAACTCTTCGTTTGTCTGAGATGCAACTATTTAAAACTCTGAAATTGAAGGATGCAAAAAATTAAATTATTGAGAAATCACCTTTAAAGTTGTCCAAATGAAGTCTTAAGCAACTGCATCATCACAAAAATATCTTCTTTGAACATGATCTTTAGTTAATGATATTTGACATGATAATAGATCATTTTGACCCATACAATGTATTGTTGGCTTTTGCTACAAATATCCCCATGCTACCCAACACTGGTTTTGTGGTCCAGGGTCACAAATGTTTATTCTCTTTTTGTGTGTTAAAGTCTTTAATTTAGATGTGTGCTTGTACTGAAGGAAAAGTTCCCGTAGCGTGACTCCAGTGAGGTCTGCAGCCGTGAGCAGGAATCCTTTCAGCGTGGAGCGCCGGAGAAACATCCCGGCAGTGAGTGAGTCTGAGATTGAGCGGGATTCTGTCTGGTCCTTTTATACCAGAGTTATTTTTAAACGCACACCCCTTCCTTATTTCCGCGTTTCCTCTCCGAGTCACTCAGGAAGCCGCTTTGGCCCCATTTCCTGCACACGCGCGAACGGATTCGCGAGGAATCAAAGAATGCTCGCATTGAGCAGCACGGCCTCCGTAATGAAAACATAAGTCGACGTAGAATCCAGGGTGAAAAATGAAAACCAGAGATTGTCTGGCACGTGCGACTCGCTCGTCGGAATTCAAAGGCCTGGAGAAAGTCCAGCTCTAATTTGGGTGCGCTTCAAATATTTGTGGAAAATTCTGGAACAAGAACTCAGTTTTTCCACTCTGTGCACCTGAGAACAGCACTGTTCACTGTGTGCGGCATTCAGTCCTGGGAACTACTAGAAAATATTGAGACACAAAACATTACAAACCAAGTTATAATGTGCCTGATGGCTGTTTGTTTATTACATTACGTGTCTATGAAACTAGTTTGCCCGGTGTTACATAAGATTAAGTAAGTACATAAATCTACAGTAATTTGTCTTGATAGTGTTTTCAAATTATGTAATACACCTATTTATAGGATTTACTGTGATATAAACAGCATGCATTTACATTTACATTTCTCTGTGAATCGAACCCCACAACCTTTGTGTTGCTACCACAACGCTTTGCCAAGTTAAAGGATTACTCCACTTTCATAAAAATAAAATCCCGATATTTACTAACCCTCATGTCATCCAAGATGTTTATGTCTTTCTTTGTTTAGTTGAAAAGAAATTAAGGTTGTTGAGAAAAAAAAAATTTGGACCTTAATGGTTTACAGTTTCAATGCAGTTTAAAATTGCAGTTTCAATGTAGCCTGAAAGGACTCTAAATGATCCCAATCGAGGGATAAGGGTCTTATTTAGCAAAACAATCATCGTTTTCGTAAAAAAGTACTTTCAAACCACAACTTCTCGTCTTGTACTAGCCTCGTGCTGCGCAAGTGTGGCCTTACATATTATGTAATCAAGTCGAAAGGTCACACACTGAAAAAAAGTATTAATTCAATTCACTCAATTTTTTTAAGGTAAGTGGTTGCAACTAATTTATTAAAGGTACATTTAAACAAAACCAAAAAAAATTGAAAAAAAAAACTTTTGTTTAAATGTAGCTTAAATAAGTAAATTGAGTGAATGAATAATTATTTTCAGTGGTATCGTTTCACATAGAACAATGTTGGAACAGTCCTCTTTCTCCACACTTAAACACTGGAGGTGTAGTTTTGGATATGTCATGCGTGACCTTTTGACGTGATTATGTAATACAAGTGCAAGATGAGATGATGTGGTTAAAAAGTACACGTAAATGACTATTGTCTCGCTAAACAAGACCCTTATGCCTCGGTTGGTATCGTTTAGATCTCATAGAAACTGTAAACTGTTGAGGTCCACTAAAGTCCATGATATGGAGAAAAACCCTGGAATGTTTTCCTCAAAAAACTTAATTTCTTCTCAATTGAAAAAAGAAAAACATAAACATCTTTGTTAACACGGGGTTCAGTAAATTATCAGAATTTATGAAAGTGGAATAATCTTTTAAGAAGTTAATTCTAAAACAACACATATTTGTTAAACAATAAAGGGTTCATTATAGTTGTGCGTACGTCCTACGGCGTAGCTGTGACGACGTAGGCTACGCATCGGTTTTCATATATACGCAGTGTTGGGGAAAGTTACTTTTAACTCTTTCACCGCCAGCGTTTTAAAAAAAAGTTGCCAGCCAGCGCCAGCGTTTTTCATGATTTTCACAAAAGTTTAATAATAATTAATAATAATTAGTTACACTTATATAGCGCTTTTCCAGTGCTCAAAGCGCTTTACATATGAATGGGGGAATCTCCTCAACCACCACCAATGTGCAGCATCCACCTGGATGATGCGACGGCAGCCGTACTAATGTCTTCCAGAAAATTTTCTTCTTCAAATATATAAACATACAATATACCAAATGAAAGAAAAGACCCTCTGCTTTCAAAAAAAAAAAAAAAAGTTTCATCCTACCTTCTGTAGCTCTTTTGTAATCAGCTTTTGAATATGGGAAGGTTTCTGCAAAAGCACCATATTTTGAGCAAAAAGCAGAGATAATTCCATTTTTGTGACGGACTTTTCATAGAGATCCCATTCAGAGCGATCTTTAAAACAGACACGGACATGCAGCACCTTGCCATAGGGCAGTACTTCCGGGTTTAAAATGTTGCGGAAGGGCGCCACCTAGTAGATAATAGCGGTATTGCGGAAAGACGGAAAAACTCGTCATTGGCGGGGAAGCGTTTTCTCTTGATTGACGAGATATCTCGTCAATGGCGGGGAAAGAGTTAAAAGTAATGCGTTACAATGTTAAGTTACTCCCCAAAAAAGTAACTAATTGCGTTACTTAGTTACTTTTCGTGGAAAGTAATGCTTACGTTACTTTTAAGTTACTTTCGCGTTATTTTTTCTTACTTGGCTAAGGCTTGATCTCTTTCAGGCCTTGCAGGTGTTTTTATGATCATAAATGTCAAGCTCTGGCCTGCCATCTGCGTATCTGATTCAAACTGTTCCCGCTCAGGCGCACAGAGTCCGTAATTCTACGTTAATATGTTCAGTTTAATTCAGTAGATTATTTTATTTTTAAATTGAATTAATTAAACTGAAAAGTAACTCGCATTACTTTTTAAAAAAAGTAATCAAATATTAATGTGTACATAAAGTAATGCGATAGTTTACTCGTTACTTCAGAAGAATAATATTATTAAGTAATGCGCATTACGTGTAATGCATTACCCCCAACACTTTTGCTTCATTGTCCACGTCGACGTGCAAACACACATGCAGACCGCTGGTCCGTGTAGAACTGACGTGCTGTTAAAATTTTGGCCAGGTGCACGTCAGGCTAAGCAGAGGCTATGGATAACCTACGGTGTCACTACGGTCTAAACCAGGGTTCCCCAAATCTTACCCTGGAGGGCCGGAGCACTACAGAGTTTAGGTCCAACCCTAATCAAACTTACCCACCTGTGATTGTCTAGTGATCATGAAGACCTTGATTAGCTTGCTCAGGTGTGTTTGATCAGGATTGGAGCTAAACTCTGCAGTGCTCCATCCCTCCAGAGTAAGATTTGGGGAACCCTGAACTAGACCTTACGAATGACTATAACTTGGGCTTAAGGGGCGGTTTCCCAGACAGAGTTGTACTGTTTTAAGTTTTAAATTAATCCAGGTCTAGGCCTTAAAATTTAGGAAATTGAGTTGTTTTTACAAACATACCTTACAAAAAACAATTACTAGTGTGCATCTCAAGACAATAAAAAAGCACCGATATATTTTCAGAAACGTCAGTCCAAGCTAATTTCAGTTAGGACAACTCAAACAAGCATTTTAGTCTGGACTAGACTTAAGCCCTGTCCGGGAAACCGCCCCTAAATGTTCCACCCAAGCATACAGGTGCATTTACAAAGACGAATTTCTGAATAACGCATGCACAGAAGCACGCATCAACACTTGCAGCGTATCAAAACATTTATCGCTTTCTGTTCTCTATTAAACTGAACAGAACTAAAAGTCGTTTGTGCCAAACAGATCGTCATGTTAAGCACCTTACATTCCTCTAACACCTCTCTATGACTGCCCTGAAATCCTGGCTTTCAAAACTCTATGACAGAGTATTGGCTAACAGCGGGTCTCAGGTTGTATGAAGCCATAAGGATTTAATTGGGACTCGAGCGTGGAGTGTGGTTCCCATTTATGAGCTGTTAACACCTAATCACGCCTGTACTCAGCCGGCACTAGAAACCACAGCAGCGCAGGCTCTCAAAATGTTTTCATTGTCAAAAATGAGACGTGAAAGGTGCTTTCTGTTTGATTAATGGAAACCGAACGATGTAGTTGCGTGACATTTAACGTTGTGACCGTGGGTTGTGTCAACAGTAAAAGAGAGAGACAGCGCTCTGCTATCAGTTTCATTGCTGGAGATTGTGTTTTGTGTTGTTTCGGTTCTGGCTGATACGTTTTGGCAGTTGTGTTTTGTTTAATGTGAACGAGAATGAATTGCAGTAAAAAGCGACAAATGAACGTTTCTTAAATTGAACAAATATTTATTTTTTCTCTTAGAGCCATACAAATGATTCACAGGCCTGACATAACATAAAGCTCTGCAGGTTCTCCAAAGTCCTTCGTGTTCCTCAGCTTCTTGTATGTTTTTGAAATGTTTTGGGTAATTTGATAAAACTTGCAGAGTAGTCCCAGCTCCGTTTAACATATTTAACTACATTTAGATGTTTCTTAAACAGAGCTTTTTCTCTGGGCCTGGCATAACATTTTCCGGGTAGTTCTGATGCAAACATTTAAATCTTTTCAAGTCTGTACTGTTTTATATTGTTGTAATGTTTAAAAATTATATATTATTGAAGATTTCATATTGACATATTACGTTATATCCTACGACTATCAAATATTTGAATGAGCTGTTTGCTGTGACTTTCAGAGTTGTTGTGCACGCTGTAAATGCATCACTTGCAACGTGTATTTTATTTATTAGTTTCTCTTTCTTGATCGCTTGGAATTAGGGTTAGTATCAAGAAAGCTTGTTTTCATTGACTAGATTTTTTGTACAATAACGTTTCATTGTTTTCACCAATAGAAAACACTAAACAAGGAAAAAGAAAAAGAGATGTGACAGATGCAAAAACCTGGGTTATTTTCAATCCAGTGTTGTTTCAAAGGGGGACAAACCCAACATGTGGGATGTAATTCAACCTATGCTGGGTTGTTTTAACCCAAAATGCTTCTTTATGTTTGACCCAACAATGGGTTAAAACAACCATTTTCTGGGTTAATTCCCATTTTGACCCAATGCTGGGTTGAAAATAGCCCAGCATTTTTTAGAGTGTACATTGCATACAATACCAATTGACACAAAACAGGTGGTACCTTACAGCAACTTATAAAGGTCATTATTGGTTCCAGCACTTTCATATTTGGGATCCAGTCTGTGAAAACCCAGCTAAAGTCACCAAATAAAGTAGATTTAGGGGTAGGGTTGGAAAGAAAACATCGGTTCTGGCTAGATGGTATACAGCTAATGCCTAAATCTTGCGAAATTTTGGGTTTAGGCTTAGATTCAGGTTTGGGGGGAAGGATTAGGATGAAAATAGTGATTCTGGCTAGATGGGATACAGCTACAGCCTAAATCTCACAAGATGTTGGGCTCAGGGTTAGGTTTTGGGATAGGATTAGGATGAAAACACTGGTTCTGGCTTGATAGTCTACAGCTATGGCCTAAATCTCATGAGATGTTGAGTTTAGGCTTAGGTTTGGGGGTAGGATTAGGATTAAAACACTGGTTCTGGTTTGACAGTATACAGCTACGGCCTAAAAATCGCGAGATGTTGAGTTTAGGCTTAGGTTTGGGGGTAAGATTAGGATGAAAACAGCGGTTCTGGATACATAGTATACAGCTACAGCCTTAATCTTGCGAGATGTTGGGTTTAGGTTTAGGCTTGGGCTAGAATTAGGATGAAAATAGTGATTCTGGCTAGATGGGATACAGCTACAGCCTAAATCTCACAAGATGTTGGGCTAAGGGTTGATAGTCTACAGCTATGGCCTGATTCTCATGAGAAATTGAGTTTAGGCTTAGGTTTGGGGGTAGGATTAGGATGAAAAGACTGATTTGACAGTATACAGCCTTACGTATACACCCAAATCTCGCGAGATGTTGGGCTTCGGCTTAGGTTTAGGCTTGGTCTTGGGCTTAGGTTTGGGGGTTTGATTAGGATAAAACCAGCATTTCTGGCTAGATTGTATACAGCTACGGCCTAAAAATCATGAGATGTTGAGTTTAGGCTTAGGTTTGGGGATAAGATTAGGATGAAAACAGCGGTTCTGGCTACATATTATACAGCTACAGTCTTAATCTCACGAGATGTTGGGTTTAGGCTTAGGCTTGGGCTTGGGCCTAGGTTTGGGGGTAGGATTAGGATGAAAATAGTGATTCTGGCTAGAGGGGATACAGCTACAGCCTAAATCTCACAAAATGTTGGGCTAAGGGTTGATAGTCTACAGCTATGGCCTAATTCTCACGAGAAGTTGAGTTTAGGCTTAGGTTTGGGGGTAGGATTAGGATGAAAACACTGATTTGACACTATACAGCCTTACGTATACACCCTAATCTCGCGAGATGTTGGGCTTAGGTTTAGGCTTGGGATTGGGCTTAGGCTTGGGTTTAGGCTTGGGTTTAGGCTTGGGTTTAGGCTTGGGTTTAGGCTTGGGTTTAAGCTTGGGCTTGGGCTTGGGCTTAGGTTTGGGGGTTTGATTAGGATAAAACCAGCATTTATGGCTAGATAGTATACAGCTACGGCCTACATCTAATGAGATGTTGGGTTATGGGTTAGGTTTGCAGGTAGAATGAGGATGAAAACAGCAGTTCTGGCTAGATGGTATACAGCTACTGCCTTAATCTCGCAAGATGTTGGGTTTAGGATTAGGTTTGGGGTAAGATTAGGACATAAAAGCAGTTCTGTTAGATGGGATACAGCTACAGCCTTAGGGTGCAATCACATTAACCAAACCATGCCCCAGCGCGTTTGCCCCCCTTCCTACTCCCCCAGAAGCATGCACTCACACTGTACTTTTATTGAGACGAGCCCTGGGTGCACCTTTGTCATTAGGATGCGATTATAGGAAGCAAAGCATTCCCCTAACACTGGAACAGTAACAACCAAAATCTCGTGAAATATTGCCGGATACTGTATGTACTGTTTTTATCCTAATCCTACCCCCAAACCTAACCCTAAACCCAACATCTCATGAGACTAAGGACATAGATGTATCCCATCTAGCCAGAACCGATGTTTTCATGCTAATCCTACCCCCAAACCTAACCCCAACATCTCGTGAGAATAAGCCAACTTGCTTGTAATTATTTTTCAATATACCATAGTTAGTCTGACAAAAAGATCTAAAACCACTGAAGCAGCAGATTATAGACTTACAGACAGAAATTAATATTTGTGTCATTTTTCTGGCCACAGCTGTACATAGCAATGACACCTCAACTGTGTAGCATCGCTTAATTGTTTGTGTTTCAGTACAGTTTTGTGTTTCTTCAAAAACAAATCCTTCTACTAGGAGTTCGTGACCCTTTAAACCTTTGCATGAACTCCCTAAGGCATGGGTCAGCGCTTAGTGACACAGTCATTCTCTTAAGCAATCTGCCATCAGTGTTCCTCTGTTTCTTATGGAAATTACACATAATCTTTCGTTCCTATGAATCAAGCAAGAGACATTCAGAATATTTTCCGGCCTCAGGTACAAACAATTCAGGCATGAACCAGAAAGACTCCAAGACTTAAAATTCCTAAAACAGGTGGTCGTGGCTATTGTTTTACCTTTGACTAATCCTCACCGTCCCATGAAGACGTTTCTAAACTCATTACCACCTCCAGTTTTGCTATAGCTTGCACGGTTAAAACGGCAAATTTGACACCTGCCATCTCTGTTTATCCTGCATTAGTAGAGGAAACCCGGTAAAAATGTGCAGCTCGCATCACTGTCCTGTTCTGACTCTTATCCGTCATCATAAACCCCAGGGGCCATTTTAGTTTCGGACTGTTTCCTGAGCACACGGCGAATTTCGTCACCGAGGTCACGAGGGTCAGGAGCTACCGACTGGACGAATGGGTTTGAAAGTGATGATTCAGGTAAACTGGCTTTGGTTGGTACACGTGACTCTTCCAATCCATTAATATGTGTCATTTAAAGGATGTTTTACTTTTTGGTGAGGATACACCATGATGAAAAATACCAGCTTTGCAAATTTCTAGAGTGGTTTATGCTGGTTGGAGCCCGGTTAAGAAGTCTACCAGAGAGACAACTGAATAAAGAAAGGTCACAAATGAGATGATCTTGTTTCTTTTAGAGAGCATTGAGATTTAAGTGTTACGCCCCCAGTTTTTCACACGAGACGCGTCTCTGAAGTTTCAAGATCTTAATCATGTTTCAGTAAAGCCTCAGATTTGCCAAAATCTGCAATCTCAGACATTGTTGGGATGGTTTCTCATGAGAAACTGATTTTGTTCTTATTAAGATATACGACTGTCATGTTTAATACATTGCAAATCGTATTATTAGTAACAACATGTCTCTGCTTGTGCCGAACATGCCATCCGTTTCTCTGAGGATCAAGACCAGGTATTGAAGCGATTGTCAAGTCAGCTGTTAAACAGTTTAACAGTCATGAGTAAGTTAGTAAACCTGTTTAAGGGTGTAACCCCCACTGACTAATAAAAAGTTTGGGTTTGGCTCTAGTGATGGCCACAGAACAGTTAGAAAGTCGCTAAATTCGAACGAGAGCTTGAGGTGCACATCTAGGTGTGGGGACCCTATATGTGCCCCTGACTCGCTCTGAAGGGAAGTGTTTTTGACAAACCTGTGATTTCCACAGGCCTTGTGTTCCTGTGGTCATGCGGTTTGATCGCTACTCTTAATGTAGTTTTTCACTTTCTCGATAAGCTTTGGGTTCACATCGACAGGAAGCGGCTGTTGGCTGTGGGTACGATTGCTCTCAGCTGACACACCCTTAACTGTACCACCTACGAGATGCAAGGGCATCTTATTAAATTTCTGCATGAAGTTTTTGACCAAATCACTGTTATCAGTTTGTCAGTTACATAAAATGAAAAACATGCTTTCGTGTTTACTCATGATGCACACTTATGATCCAGATTTGGTGGTGTTGCATGGTTTTACTCGAACCCACTAAAAAACCTGGTAGCAAGTTAGGTGTTTCTGTCCTTCCTTTTATAGTTTGTGAATAATAGTTCACACCATGAGATTATTGTAAAATTAGGTTTTTGATTGTATGGCGTTTGTGTTTGGAGATAGAAACCAGGCATCATCTTGCAGTGTAGGAAAGCACTTAAAAGAGGCCGTTGGGGCGGTTACTCTGCACAAAAGTCAGAAAAAGACAGTCAACCAAAACAGCTAAAGGCGAGTGGGAGTTTTTATTTTATTTTTGAACTTAAAGATTCCCAGTTTGGGAATAGATTGATTTGGGTACTATTTCGAAGCACAAGAAAGCAAAACATGGGCCGACTTCAAAGCCTGTCCAAGATACTCATCTGATGTGTTTGGCTAATACTATAATTGCCTCGTGGTATTTTCAGGACTGTCTTTTCTCACAAACGCCAGACTGTAATAGCCCTTAAATGTAAGAAATGAGAGCATGAAGCGAGATAGCGCTCGGATAATTAAGATGTATTGCATTTCAAGCGAACATTTCAACAGTAGGTGTATAGTTATGGACTCGGCTCTGTCAGAATGTGTTAAATGCATACGTCTGTCATGAATTCAGGTTGGAATGAGCTCAAATGGCTTTTGTGCAGCTGGTCGGGTGTTTAGGCAGGCTTGACCCAATGCGATTAAGTGATTTACGTTGATCTCTCTTTGACAGAGTGGGTTCGAATTTCATGTGCTGTGGGTGAAAGTATAGAAGAATTTTTTTTCTATATCATGAGACTTAACAGAACTGTTGTTCATATACAGGAACTGTATTAAGCTGTACATCTGTGCGCTTGGCATAGGCTTTTATACAAAGCAACTTCCAGTGCATTCAATCTATTTCTTAGCATGTGTTCTCCCTGGAATCAAATCTATAATCTTTGTGTTACTAACACAATGCTCCACCAATTGAGCAATAGAAAATAGGTTATAAAGTAAATCTATTTGTCCATGCACAATAGTAAGAATATTGAGATAAATTAAACCTGTCTATTTGTCTGTTGCTTATTCAGTCTGTTTGTTGCTTATTCAATCTGTCTGTCTGTCTGTCGCTTATACTGTCTGTCTGTCTGCCTGTCTGCCTGTCTGCCTGTCTGTTGCTTATATATTTGTCTGTCTGTTGCTTATTCAGTCTGTCTGTCTGTCTGACTGTCTCTTACTTATTCAATCTGTCTGTCTGTCTGTCTGTCTGTCTGTTGCTTATCTATTAGTCTGAACGTCTGTCTGCCTGTCTGTTGCTCACCAGTCTGCCTGTCTGTCTGTTGCTTATTCTGTCTGTCTGTCTGTCTGTTGCTTATCTATTTGTCTGTACGTCTTTCTTTTTGTCTGTTGCTTATTTAGTCTATCTGTCAGTTGCTTATTCAATTGGTCTGTCTGTCCTTCTGCAGCTTATTCAATCTGTCTGCCTGCCTGTCTGTCTGTTGCTCACTGGTGTGCCTGTCTGTTGCTTATATATTTGTCTGTCTGTTGCTAATTTTGTCTGTCTGTCACTTATTTTGTCTGTCTGCCTGCCTGCCTGTCTGTCTGTTGCTCACTGGTCTGCCTGTCTGTTGCTTATATATTTGTCTGTCTGTTGCTAATTTTGTCTGTCTGTCACTTATTTTGTCTGTCTGCCTGCCTGCCTGTCTGTCTGCTGATCACTGGTCTGCCTGTCTGTTGCTTATATATTTGTCTGTCTGTTGCTAATTTTGTCTGTCTGTCACTTATTTTGTCTGTCTGCCTGCCTGCCTGTCTGTCTGTTGCTCACTGGTCTGCCTGTCTGTTGCTTATATATTTGTCTGTCTGTTACTTATTCAATCTGTCTGTCTGCCTGTTGCTTATTCTGTCTGTCAGTTGCTCACTGGTCTGCCTGTCTGTTGCTTATATATTTGTCTGTCTGTAACTTTTATTCAATCTGTCTGTCTGTCTGTTGCTTATATATTTGTCTGTCTGTTGCTTATTTTGTCTGTCTGTTGCTCACCGTTCTGCCTGTCTGTTGCTTATTCAAGCGGCCTGTCTGTTGCTTATTCTGTCTGTCTGTCTGTCTGTCACTTATTTTGTCTGTCTGCCTGCCTGTCTGTCTGTTGCTCACTGGTCTGCCTGTCTGTTACTTATTCAATCTGTCTGTCTGCCTGTTGCTTATTTTGTCTGTCGGTTGCTCACCGGTCTGCCTGTCTGTTGCTTATATATTTGTCTATCTGTAACTTATTCAATCTGTCTGTCTGCCTGTTGCTTATCTATTTTTTCTGTATATCCGTCTTAATGTCTGTTGCTTATTCAATCTGTCTGTCTGTTGCTTATCTATTTGTATGTCTGTTGCTTATTTAGTCTATCTGTCAGTTGCTTATTCAATCTGTCTGTCTATCTTTTGCTTATTTCACTTGTCTTTCTGTAGCTTATTCAAGCTGTCTGTTGCTTATTCTGTCTGTCTGCCTGCCTGTCTGTCTTTTGCTCACTGGTCTGCCTGTCTGTTGCTTATATATTTGTCTGTCTGTTGCTAATTTTGTCTGTCTGTCACTTATTTTGTATGCCTGCCTGCCTGCCTGTCTGTCTGTTGCTCACTGGTCTGCCTGTCTGTTGCTTATATATTTGTCTGTCTGTTACTTATTCAATCTGTCTGTCTGCCTGTTGCTTATTCTGTCTGTCTGTTGCTCCCTGGTCTGCCTGTCTGTTGCTTATATATTTGTCTGTCTGTAACTTATTCAATCTGTCTGTTGCTTATATATTTGTCTGTCTGTTGCTTATTTTGTCTGTCTGTTGCTCACCGTTCTGCCTGTCTGTTGCTTATTCTGTCTGTCTGTCTGTCACTTATTTTGTCTGTCTGCCTGCCTGTCTGTCTGTTGCTCACTGGTCTGCCTGTCTGTTGCTTATATATTTGTCTGTCTGTTACTTATTCAATCTGTCTGTCTGCCTGTTGCTTATTCTGTCTGTCGGTTGCTCACCGGTCTGCCTGTCTGTTGCTTATATATTTGTCTGTCTGTAACTTATTCAATCTGTCTGTCTGCCTGTTGCTTATCTATTTTTTCTGTATGTCCGTCTTAATGTCTGTTGCTTATTCAATCTGTCTGTCTGTTGCTTATCTATTTGTCTGTCTGTCTGTCTGTTGCTTATTTAGTCTATCTGTCAGTTGCTTATTCAATCTGTCTGTCTATCTTTTGCTTATTTCGCCTGTCTTTCTGTAGCCTATTCAAGCTGTCTGTTTGTTGCTTATTCTGTCTGTCTGCCTGCCTGTCTGTCTGTTGCTCACTGGTCTGCCTGTCTGTTGCTTATATATTTGTCTGTCTGTTGCTAATTTTGTCTGTCTGTCACTTATTTTGTCTGTCTGCCTGCCTGCCTGTCTGTCTGTTGCTCACTGGTCTGCCTGTCTGTTGCTTATATATTTGTCTGTCTGTAACTTTTATTCAATCTGTCTGTCTGTCTGTTGCTTATATATTTGTCTGTCTGTTGCTTATTTTGTCTGTCTGTTGCTCACCGTTCTGCCTGTCTGTTGCTTATTCAAGCAGCCTGTCTGTTGCTTATATATTTGTCTGTCTGTAACTTATTCAATCTGTCTGTTGCTTATATATTTGTCTGTCTGTTGCTTATTTTGTCTGTCTGTTGCTCACCGTTCTGCCTGTCTGTTGCTTATTCTGTCTGTCTGTCTGTCACTTATTTTGTCTGTCTGCCTGCCTGTCTGTCTGTTGCTCACTGGTCTGCCTGTCTGTTGCTTATATATTTGTCTGTCTGTTACTTATTCAATCTGTCTGTCTGCCTGTTGCTTATTCTGTCTGTCGGTTGCTCACCGGTCTTCCTGTCTGTTGCTTATATATTTGTCTGTCTGTAACTTATTCAATCTGTCTGTCTGCCTGTTGCTTATCTATTTTTTCTGTATGTCCGTCTTAATGTCTGTTGCTTATTCAATCTGTCTGTCTGTTGCTTATCTATTTGTCTGTCTGTCTGTCTGTCTGTTGCTTATTTAGTCTATCTGTCAGTTGCTTATTCAATCTGTCTGTCTATCTTTTGCTTATTTCGCCTGTCTTTCTGTAGCCTATTCAAGCTGTCTGTTTGTTGCTTATTCTGTCTGTCTGCCTGCCTGTCTGTCTGTTGCTCACTGGTCTGCCTGTCTGTTGCTTATATATTTGTCTGTCTGTTGCTAATTTTGTCTGTCTGTCACTTATTTTGTCTGTCTGCCTGCCTGCCTGTCTGTCTGTTGCTCACTGGTCTGCCTGTCTGTTGCTTATATATTTGTCTGTCTGTAACTTTTATTCAATCTGTCTGTCTGTCTGTTGCTTATATATTTGTCTGTCTGTTGCTTATTTTGTCTGTCTGTTGCTCACCGTTCTGCCTGTCTGTTGCTTATTCAAGCAGCCTGTCTGTTGCTTATTCTGTCTGTCTGTCTGTCTGTCTGTCTGTCTGTTGCTCACTGGTCTGCCTGTCTGTTGCTTATATATTTGTCTGTCTGTTACTTATTCAATCTGTCTGTCTGCCTGTTGCTTATTCTGTCTGTCAGTTGCTCACTGGTCTGCCTGTCTGTTGCTTATATATTTGTCTGTCTGTAACTTTTATTCAATCTGTCTGTCTGTCTGTTGCTTATATATTTGTCTGTCTGTTGCTTATTTTGTCTGTCTGTTGCTCACCGTTCTGCCTGTCTGTTGCTTATTCAAGCGGCCTGTCTGTTGCTTATTCTGTCTGTCTGTCTGTCTGTCTGTCACTTATTTTGTCTGTCTGCCTGCCTGTCTGTCTGTTGCTCACTGGTCTGCCTGTCTGTTACTTATTCAATCTGTCTGTCTGCCTGTTGCTTATTTTGTCTGTCGGTTGCTCACCGGTCTGCCTGTCTGTTGCTTATATATTTGTCTGTCTGTAACTTATTCAATCTGTCTGTCTGCCTGTTGCTTATCTATTTTTTCTGTATATCCGTCTTAATGTCTGTTGCTTATTCAATCTGTCTGTCTGTTGCTTATCTATTTGTATGTCTGTTGCTTATTTAGTCTATCTGTCAGTTGCTTATTCAATCTGTCTGTCTGTCTTTTGCTTATTTCACTTGTCTTTCTGTAGCTTATTCAAGCTGTCTGTTGCTTATTCTGTCTGTCTGCCTGCCTGTCTGTCTTTTGCTCACTGGTCTGCCTGTCTGTTGCTTATATATTTGTCTGTCTGTTGCTAATTTTGTCTGTCTGTCACTTATTTTGTCTGTCTGCCTGCCTGCCTGTCTGTCTGTTGCTCACTGGTCTGCCTGTCTGTTGCTTATATATTTGTCTGTCTGTTACTTATTCAATCTGTCTGTCTGCCTGTTGCTTATTCTGTCTGTCTGTTGCTCCCTGGTCTGCCTGTCTGTTGCTTATATATTTGTCTGTCTGTAACTTATTCAATCTGTCTGTCTGTCTGTTGCTTATATATTTGTCTGTCTGTTGCTTATTTTGTCTGTCTGTTGCTCACCGTTCTGCCTGTCTGTTGCTTATTCTGTCTGTCTGTCTGTCACTTATTTTGTCTGTCTGCCTGCCTGTCTGTCTGTTGCTCACTGGTCTGCCTGTCTGTTGCTTATCTATTTTTTCTGTATGTCCGTCTTAATGTCTGTTGCTTATTCAATCTGTCTGTCTGTTGCTTATCTATTTGTCTGTCTGCCTGTCTGTTGCTTATTTAGTCTATCTGTCAGTTGCTTATTCAATCTGTCTGTCTATCTTTTGCTTATTTCGCCTGTCTTTCTGTAGCTTATTCAAGCTGTCTGTCTGTTGTTTATTCTGTCTGTCTGTCTGCCTGTCTATCTGTTGCTCACTGGTCTGCCTGTCTGTTGCTTATTCAAGCTGTCTGTCTGTTGCTTATTCTGTCTGTCTGTCACTTATTCTGTCTGTCTGTCACTTATTTTGTCTGTCTGCCTGCCTGCCTGTCTGTCTGTTGCTCACTGGTCTGCCTGTCTGTTGCTTATATATTTGTCTGTCTGTTACTTATTCAATCTGTCTGTCTGCCTGTTGCTTATTCTGTCTGTCGGTTGCTCACTGGTCTGCCTGTCTGTTGCTTATATATTTGTCTGTCTGTAACTTATTCAATCTGTCTGTCTGGCTGTTGCTTATCTATTTTTTCTGCATGTCCGTCTTAATGTCTGTTGCTTATTCAATCTGTCTGTCTGTCTTTTGCTTATTCTGTCTGTTTGTCTCTCTCTCTCTCTCTCTCTCTCTCTCTCTCTCAAATGATTTTTGCAGTTCACTGATTGGTCACTCTTCCATCCCCCCTCAATAGTAATGTAGTCATCCAATATTGTTTGTTTGTTACAAATTTTAAAGCCAGTTTCCCAGCACATCATGCCTTGGGGACAAAACATATCCACTCCAAAATGTGGCCATACCTCTTTATTCTGATGGAGTGGTTTTGTGGTGAAAGACAGCATGAACTCTTGAGCGAAAGGTCAAGCAGGCTATTGGTCAGTCTGAGAAGTACACAGAGCCTCAAGGGGTCACGCAATAACCTCTGTGCTCCTTAACCTTGACTGTCCACCTTCTTATATCTCCCTAGAGTGACCTTTATCACCTCTGGGTTATCTTCTAATCAGCAGAGCTGTCGAACCCTGACCCCAGCCCCGGGCGAGAGTGTGTCTCAAGCACCAGGCACTCGTCCTTATTAAGCATTTCTTTTCTGTTGTTTAAGTGGAGCGACGGTGCAGGTCTAAACAACTCTTTTCGGCTTAGGCTACGATTTTGTGCAATCAACGGATAAGAACGTCTGATCCCTGCTGCTTTTAAAGTGAACCATGTGTCCCCTCCAGTTACAAGACACACTTAAAGACACCAGCTGTCTGAAAGACCTGAAGCACAATATACAGTACCAATTCTATTGTAACATAACCAGAAGAAAGACATATAACAAACATTATTTCTTGAACCCCCAACTAAATCTCAAACTATGGTCACAGTTTCGACGATGATCTGCAATCAGAAGTCACAGATTATACATTTTTCTTGACAAATTCCTCTAAGACCAATTCATCTGCACTATGCTGTTCACATTTAATACCATTTTATATAAAAAATTTTATGCCCCATATCAACAACCTTTTCATTTAAATAATTTTTTATTAATCGTTTTAGGTTTTTAATTGGAATCACATTAGCAGATTTGAACTCATCCTCTGATTTGTTGAATTTTACAGGATTTCGGAGAAACGTGTGTGTCGCGATCTTTATCGCTCCACTTGGAAACAACACAAAGCCGTCTGATCGAAGAAGAAAGCTGGTATGTTTACATCATTGAAAATACTCATCAAAATTAAATAAATGCTGCATTTTATGTGAGTTTCACGACCTATAGGGTTGGTTTCCCAAACAAGGATTAGCTTAAACCAGGAGTAGGCCTTAGTTAAATTATGATATTTAAGTCATTTTTAAAAACATAATTTATAAATAAACACAACTAGTGTGCATCTTGAGACACAAGACTCGCACTTATATATTTTTAGATATGTCAGTGCAAGTTTTCCTTATCCTTGCTTTTTTGCAATTAGGGGAATCTAAAAGAGATATTTTAATGTAAAACCAATTTAGAGTATGGTGCAATAAGATTTATGTCAATTTTATCACAAAAATAATATAGTTTCTGAACTATTACTATAAAATGTGCAATAATATAGTTTTTTGATTGAATACTTGGTTGAGCTCACAGATTTACAGACATTGGGTCTCATTCACTAAGAATGCGTAAAATGTGGACGTTTTAACTTACAAATCATGATTCAACAAAAACTTTTATGATTGTTGCGTATGTGTGGTCTAAGTTGTTCTTACTTTTTTGCATACATTTAAAATAAATTTTAGCGTGAAAGTTTTTGTTGAATCATGATTTGTAAGTTGAAACGTCCGTGCGCACATTTTACGAACAAATTTGTGCGTCTGCATGCTTAGTGAATGAGACCCATTGTCTTTTCTCAGGATAATTTTTTGAGGAAGACTTAAGCAAAAGTTAATGTAAGTTAATGTCTCATTGATGTCTAGAGAAACTATTAAGGTTTTAAATTTTATCGAAAGACCGAACTTTATGCAAGACTTTTCAGGTTTTAGTAAAATTGATAACATCAACCACTGCCTCAGCTGTATGCCACTAGACATTCAGAATAACATTTATAAAGAAAGGATGGATGGTTACCGTAGTTTCGTATCTTAACCACTTCCTGTTCCAACCTGAGCACTTCATTTGCTTTCAAACGACAAAGTTACGCTCAGTTTGGAAAAAGTCCCATAAGACACGCTTCTGTGCTTTCATTTTGACTATGTGGAACTCTTTTATCTCCTCAAGATGTTTTTCAATATCTTATGCTATTCAGCCTGTACGTGTGTTTAATGTTATATTAAAACAACCAACCAAATCTCCAACCACCTGGGTTGATCCATGGTGACAGTTAAACAATTGTTTGCCTTTGTCACCTTTAATTTCAGAATGAACACCTGTGTATCTCTGTTCCACCTGAGGGGCCATGCAGGTCACGACTCCAACTCTGCCACAATCCAGTGTGAGTTTAAGTCAAATGTCTACTGAATTACTAACTAGTCTACTAACCATTTATATTTACACATTTGGCAGATACTTTTATTCAAAGCAACATACAGTGCATGCATACTTTTATCAGTATGTGTATTCCCTTGAACACACAACCTTTTGCACTGCCAAAGCAATTTTCAAATTTTGAGTTGGGACCCGATATAATAACTTAAGTTGATTTTACCATTTGAGCTCATTTAGTTAGAATGGTTGTTTCTGGGTTTTTTTAATGGTTAGAGAGGCGTAAACAGGAGGCACAATGGTTTTTGTTGAGGTGCAGTAGTGGGTGATGTGGTGAGTAGGGTTCGGATAGAAAGGAAGCTCTCAGAACACATTCACGTTTTCATATCTCACTGTACATTATGAAGTGCATAAACAGTCTAAAACATTTTCTTAACCTTTTCACCTGATTGGCTGGCTTTAAGTGATGATTTTAGAGGAAGGCCATTTTTTATGCATTTTTTATGCATTTGTCAGATGCGGTTAGCGGCATCAAATCTGCAAAAGGAGCATCTTAAAAAAATTGTGACTGGTTACTTTACATGTCAGTCAGGTCACTTCTTTCTGACTAAATGCACTCTTAAAAATAAAGGTGCTCAGTGATGTCATAGAAGAACCAATGTGCTTCCTCCAAGAACTATTTAGTCAAATGTTCTTCAAAGAACCATTTGTTACATACCTTATTATAATGCTGATGGTTAAACGTTCGCATGTTAAAGGTTCTCAATGCAATCATTTAGCCAATAATGGTTCTTCTATGACATCATAAAGCACCTCTATTTTTGAGAGTGTGGGCGGTTCAGTTACAGTAAGCTGTAGTATGGACCAGACTTTCATATAGATCTGCTGTGAAATCATTGAAGCCTTGAAAATGCATCATGGGAAAAACCCCACCATTCACCATACACGTCTGTTCAACATCATGCCTACAGAACCCATGAGGAAATCTCTTCCCACACATGCATACATGCAAACACACATGAACATATGGAAAGATATGCAGAGTTTTCCACTTTGGTTGCCATAGTTTTGCCTTTAAAACAAAAGCAGACGTGTTTTCTTTAACATTAATGTCGTTAACCTGCCGCTTTGTTTAAACTCTCACTTTCCCCAGTTGACCGTAATATGTTTATAGCATGTACAAGTTTGTTGTTTATCAAGTTTTGTTTTTGAAGTAATAATAGAAGCTGCCAACATCCGGAGAAGCTCTATATTTAATCTGAAGTGTCTTGTTTAACACTAGCTGCGTTTTCATTGCAGATTTGTGCAAAACTTTACACTTGACAGTGTTTCCATTAACTGATGATATGCTACTGAAATGTAGTTTTTACTCTTGCGATAAGTCATTCCAAACATCACGTCAACTGATTTTGTTTACTAATATCACATCCACCACACTAGGCATTATTTTTAATTGAAGCAGAAGTAAGAGTGTTATACAAACATTAATGCCAAGGAAAGCCCCTACTCAGGAGCAGCAATGTATAGATGTTTTTTGGAGGGCTGTGCCGATACATCGCGTTCCCCATTAAAAAGACCTGCCTGAAATCGATTCTGAATCGCAAGGCTCCGATTCTGTGTTTCATGCACAACTTGTGCATGTACTACGGCTCTGATCAGTAGGAAGTCCTTATCAATCTAAAATACCTATGAGTTTGATGTGTTTATAACGTGCATTTAAAAAAGCAACACTCGTCAAACACAATCATTCAAAATATTTTTATTATCATGAAAATACCTGAAACAATTTGAAGAACAGCAATATAAATATGCCTTTAGACATTTCCTGGAATAGTTTTTGTAATGCTGCTTCTTCTGTGGCACAAATGGCTTTTCTACACGAGAGCGCCCTCTGGCTTTTGGATGTAGCGCAATTTCACCGTAATTCATTCAAATTCACTCACTGAGAAAACGCGCATTTGCACGATTCATCCGCACAGCCCTTGTTTTTTCGAGGAAATAGTACATTATATCAAATCAGAATAGGAGTGTTTTCCGAACAATATTGGCAAGAAAAGCCTCTTATACTTGGGAACAGACACGTTTTGAGGTGTTTCTGGGAGGTTTTAGTACATACCGCATCATCTTCAAATAATAATTTTGTTTCCATTGCAGTTTTGTGAAATGCACCTTTTCCGAATTGCCTGAAAAACCACCTCATGTGAGTGTAAAAACGTAATTGTTTTGCGATTATATGGTATAACTCATATTTTTGTAATATATGGGAATTCTTGAGAAATGGACGTGTTTCCGTTGGCTGTATTTGCAATTCGCAATGTCAATTTGCGCAATTTAAAGTTAGTTATTACTGATAGGGATGCACCGATGTATCGGCCTATAATCTGTATTGGCAGACAAAAACAATTTTTCCCATTACTGGATATCGGCCGATTGTTTAAAATCAGACTATGATGAGGGCAGATTATATCATGGCAATTAAAAGGGGCAAAAAAAAATGCATCAGAACTAAAGATGCACCGATATATCAGCAAATAATCGGTATTGGTCGATTAAAAACAAAACAAAAAAAAAACTTTTAACACAATCGGCTAATAGTAGTCACAATAGTCTAAAAACACCCAATAGTCATGGCCGATATATCCTGTCAATCAAAAGAGAAAAGGAAAATGCAATGAATTTGAATTCCGTGTATAGAAAATGTAAAGAAACATCTCTAGTTTAAAGTCAAATATTAATTGAATAGATAGCATTAAATTTAATCATCAGAATTTAGTTAATGCAAGTTAATATAACCACCAAATTATCGTATCTGCATCGGAATGGTGCGATATCAGTCTGAATAATCGGTTATCGGTATCAGTGGAAAAATTTAATATCGGTGCATCTCTAATCAGAACTAAAATAATGTGTGATTATTTTAAAACGGGTAACAATGTCAACAGAATTGCAGTTTTTACGCCCCATACTTCCAGATTTTTCCATCATAATAGTTTAAAATGGAAAAACTATCTGTATCAGTAGATATCATTATAAGTGATCGAATATCGATATCGGTACAGACATTTTGTATCGGTGCCTCCCTAATTATAGCACACACTTTCTAAAGTTTGTCCTTGTTTTGTTTTCGATGCTAAGTGAGCTAAAACCTGTTAAAAAGCTGCATGCATATTTATCACAGGATTGTTTGCATTTGAATCAAACATGACATCAGTTAGACTCTAAAATGATGAGTTTTATAATTTGTGTAGTTACAGTCTGAGTGGTTATTACAGTGTTGCGTGTGGCTGCCAAGGGTTTCTTGGTGGTTGATTGATTCGTGGCCCAAAAAGTCAAAAGAGTCCACATTTATGTCACTATGATATTCAGGTCTCTAGATATGATTTGGCGCCTTCATCATGTAAATCTGAAGGACCTTTGGCCTATTATTGGTTCACAAGGTGATAAGCGACATGAATCATAGTCAAACTCAAAAGCAAAAACTGTTTGCTTGTCAGGTTGTACCCTATTTTGGCAACTTTTGTTTATGTGTTTGTGGTTTAACGGTGGACTCACTCATACTTTCATAAGTTTCCTCCAGAGAAAATGTGCTATAGGCAGCAGCTGCTATATCCTTTGCACGCATGCTCATTTATCTCAGATGACTTGATAAGTTTCATTTTTTAGCTGAAACTTATTAAAGATTCAATAACAGGAAAGTGCTACCTGGTTTATCAGCTCTATCATATCTCACGGTATCTCCAACAACATTTATAAACTTTTGAATTGCTCATTTTCTTGTTTTTCTCATTGTTGAAGTAAAATCGTAGCTCAATTGGTAGCACGTGTTTGACCCCAGGAACACATAGCAATGATAAAAATTTACTATTATGCATTTTAGCAGATGCTTTTATACAAAGCTTATTTACAGTGCATTCAAATGTAAACACATGAGGTTACCAGTGACTTTCTCACCAGAGATAAATCTGAGTATCTGGAGACTTGTGTAGCTTCAGGGCCCACTTTTGGATCCACATATTTGGCATCTGTATCGAGGGTAACTCTGTGGCTCTATGTGGGAGTTGAGTGCGGCCCGGGACATTTTTGCAGCACGTGTAAAAACGTTGCAGTTGAATGAATCCACCGATGTCGCCACAAACACAAGCGTGTGATTCACTTTCCAATGCGCATGTGGCTTAATAAACATCTGAATAGCAGAACACAAGGTACCCCTCGCTTATTCTACTCCGACCCCATCATCAGGCGGCCATTTTTAGAGCGAGCCGGAAACATCTTGCTTGGGTGTGGCCGCTACTACAATCCCACTAATGACGGGTTGGTGGGGGATTGTTCTAATCTAGCAAACCCAACGTTTTAGGAAGTTTTACTTTTAACTTTAAAATGGAAAAGACTGGAAGAGACGTTTCCCAAGCACAAATACGTTCTGACATTGCGACCACCAGGAGAGGAATGGAGGTAAAATGAGCATACGGTCCTTTAAATATCAGACCACCCACTCCAAGACTAACAGAATAACATCCTGACGGTGTGTATTTAAAGATGATCTTTCTGTCGTCTGTTTGCTTAAATCTATAATAGACCAGAAGTACTTCACAATTCTCAAAGGAATATTCTTGCACTGTAAAAAAATGCAGCATGAAGTTTAAAAAAACTTGGTTTTGCAAGTTAATTTTACCTGCTATTTTAAAGGGGTCATATTATGAGATTTAAAAAAAAAAGTAAAATAAATATTTAGTGTCCCCAGAGTGCATATGTGAAGTTTTAGCTCAAAATACCCCACAGATAATTTATTACAGCATGTTAAAATTGTCGAAAATTTGCTGTTTTTAGGTGTGTTATTTTATATGCAAATGAGCTAATGAAATGCAAACGCTGATCGCAATGATGGTGGTTTGTTGAAATTAAAAGTGTGCTTAAAGGGATAGTTCGGCCAAAAATGATATTAAACCCATGATTTACTCACCCCCAAGCTGTCCGAGTTGCATATGTCCATCGTTTTTCAGACAAACACATTTTCGGATATTTTATAAAATGTTTTAGATCTTTCAGTTGATTAAATGTAATGTTACGGGGTCCACGACCTTCAAGTCCAAAAAAAGTGCATCCATCCTTCACAAAATAAATCCAAACGGCTCCAGGATGATAAACAAAGGTCTTCTGAGGGTAATCCACGCAGTGTTGTTGTAGAAATATCCATATTTAAACTTTATTAACGAAAATAAATACCTTCCGGTAGCGCCCCCATCTTAGTCGCGTCCGCATTCAGGATGAGCGCTTACGCAGCCTACGGAGGCTACTCTGCTGCTGCTCTGTGCCCCCCGAATTTGTCATACGTCACTAAGAAAAGTGCGTACACTATGCTAATACTCTCTCCTGAATACAGAGGAGTCTAAGAAATAGCGGCGCTACCGGAAGGTATTTATTTTCGTTAATAAAGTTTTAAATATGGATATTTCTACAACAACACCGCGCGGATTAACCTCAGGAGACCTTTGTTTATCATCCTGGAGCCGTTTGGATTTATTTTGTGAAGGATGGACGCACTTTTTTTGGACTTGAAGGTCGTGGACTATGGCTGGACCCTGTAACATTACATTTAATCAACTGAAAGATCTAAAATATTTTATAAAATATCCGAAAATGTGTTTGTCTGAAAAACGATGGACATATGCAACTCGGACAGCTTGGGGGTGAGTAAATCATGGGTTTAATATCATTTTTGGCCGAACTTTCCCTTAAAGTAACTTTACTTTAGTGCTATAAGTGGGACATGATTATAGCACTTAAATATGGAAAGTCAGATTTACATGCTAAGAACCCTTTAAGTTTTGACTTGTGATAAGTTGACATAACTAATGAAAACAAGTTGATATTGTTTAACATAATTTGTTAAGTAAAGTTACTTTAAGTTAAAGAGGACATTTTATGAAAATCAGATTTTTTTCCATGTTTAAGTGCTATGATTGGGTCCTTAGTGCTTGTATCAACCTAGAAAATGTGAAAAAGATCAACCCAGTAACTTAGTTTTGGTAAACCATTCTCTGCAAGCATGTGAAAAAATAGGTAATTGAAATTTGGCTCCCCTTGTGATGTCAGAAGGGGATTATTCCGCCCCTTAATCTGCACTATCCAACCATGGCACTGCCATTTAGTGCAGAGATCAGCTCATTTGCATTTAAAAGGACACACCCAAAAATGGCACAATTTTAACTTTTTATAATAAATTATCTTATTATTTTATTGTATTTTGAGCTAGAACTTCACATACGCACTCTGGGGACACCAAAGATTTATTTTAGATTGTAAAAAAACTCAGGGCAGAAATGTAATGCACTTTTATTCAAAGCTTTCGACCGCTTCTGTCCGGATTACTTTGAGGTGGTGGTCTGTGGGAGAGTCCATTTGCTTACGTTTAAACGCGAAATTACGAGTTTAAATTGACGTGCGCTAATATTAGGTCAGAGTTCACTGCTTATGTTGTTTGTTTACATGCTGCACAACGTTTTGTACATGCATATGCGAGAGCTTTCTCAGATAGAAATCACTGAAATAAGCTCACGCAACTTTCACTCGCAAAATGAAACAAATGAAACGACTCACGTCCAGTGGAAAAACATTGTGCTTGCTGCATCACATTAGATCAATAGACAGAGAGGAGGCGGTTTTTTGTGGCAGCTCGACCACATGAGCGTCTAAACCACAGAAGATATCCGGTCGAAATTAGTTTTCGACCACCTCTGAATGTGGTCGAAAGTGGACGAGCTCAAAATGTTTTACACCTGTATTTAGCGTCATCCATTTGTGATTCGATCAACCAAAACTCATCTTAATACCAGGTGTAAACAGCCTCTTAGTAATTAACAGTCAGTGCTCCTGGTTTGAGGTGGACATGCTCTTGATGTGACCGTGCAGTTTCCAAACACAAAGTTTATGTCATCTTCCTCTTTTAGTCGAGGTGACTCACCGTGTGGCAGTCTGAAGGAGTCGCGAGTCCTACACGCCGGGCTTTTCTTGGAATGTTCTCGGCTCTGTAGGATCGTAATCTTTCCTGACCCTCAGCAGTTCTTTTGTCTAGAGCGCCGTGTGCTAATTACAGAAATCCGCCAGCGTGCCGAGGCTCCTCGAGCCCTTGTGCTCTCATAAAGGAACGGACGGGGGATATTTTGGGATATGTACTCAAGCATTGGCCTTGTCTAAAATGCCAGGAAGACGTGTGATATGTAATTGTACCATTCTGACATGCCTCACATACTGGATGTCTAAAAAAAAATTATGAGTCAGTTATATGCTTATCTTTCACTAAATAAAAAATATATATGTCAATACTTCAATGTATGCCGTGAGATAATTAAAAAAAAGTTTTTTCGTTTGAAGACTTTAAAGGAGTGGTTTATCTAAAATGATAAGTCTTTAATCATTTACTCAGCCTCATGACATCTAAAATCCCACATGAATGCTTTCTTTCATGGATCATTGCCATGGGAAGAAAATTTCACACATTGGAATAAAGAGAACAGATAGACACATTACAAACCTCTTAAACAGGGCTTATCCTCGTCCCAGACTAAAATGCATGTTTGAGGTGCCTTCATTTAAAAACATCTTGCAATGACATATATCAGTACCATTATTTTTTCTCAAGATGCCCTTTTGTAAGTTATGATTGTAAAAACTACTTAAATGTCCTAATATAACTAAGGCCTAGTCCTAACCTCAGCCCTGTCTGGGAAACCACCCCGATAAGTCATATTAGGTCTAAAGCTTTCTGTGAGGAAAACATTGATGTCATCATTTACTGACAAAATCTTCACTGCAATAGGTGATGATTTAAACGTAAATCTGTTCCTCACACAAAGCTGTCACATCCCTTACGAAACTGAATCAGAGTTTTATTGAAGTAAAAGTAAAAGTTAGGCATACTGATTACAAATAATTAAACAATGGTTTTTACTACAAAACACCGTTAAACTGTGGTTACTGTTGCAAAACAATGATTCATTTGTTGCATGGTTTAACCATGCACTATAAACCATTTCTGTAGAAATTACAGTATCACTGGCAGCTGTTTGCCGGTAACTTACTGTAGTTTTAGATTTATGCTTTTCCTGGTAACATTTTGTTCAAAGTTAAATCAACATGAAACATTAACAAGTCTTGATCTTTACAGACTAAAACTATAAAATATCAGCCTCATGCAAAGCATTCTGGGAAACAAAATCTGAAGAAGAAAAAACAGAAAAAGGTTGATGAAGATTTCTGGTTCCCAAAATGCTTTGCATGAGGCTGTTATTTTATAGTTTTATTCTGTAAAGATAAAGAGTTGTTCATGTTTAATGTTGATTTAACTTTGAACAAAATGTTGCCAAGAAATAACATACATTTAAAACTACAGTAAGTTACTGGCAAACAGCTGCATAATATAAAAACAAAAAGACAAATTTGCTGTAACTATGCAGCTGTTTGCCAGTAACTTACTGTAGTTTTAAATGTATGTTATTTCTTGGCAACAGTTTGTTCAAAGTTAAGTCAACATTAAACATTAACAAGTCTTTGCCTTTACAGAGTAAAACTAAAATAAAAGCCTCATGCAAAGCATTCTGGGAACCAAAATAGCCTAAATTTAAATCTACAGTAAGTTACTGGCAAACAGTTGCATAATTACAGCAATTTGTCTTTTTGTATATCTGTGGTAAAACCAGGTTAATTTACTAAAAGATGACAAGCGAGAGCCCTTAATTTTTTTACATTTTTATGTCATTTATATTGTGTCAATTTAATGTGACACTTTTTTACTATATTTGTAGATGAGTAAAATCAGGAGAACTGGATGTGAGATGAGGAGTGAAGGGCGATTTATAGTCGTGCGTAGGTCCTACGGCGTAGCTACGGCGTAGGCTGTCCGTAGCCTGTGCGTAGCTCTGCGTAGCCTGACGCGCACCTCACAAAATTTCTAACAGCGCGTCGGCTCTACGCGGACTGTAAGTGCTGTGATTGGTCCACCAGAACCCCTCCCGTCAGGTAAAAAAACTGCGTCATAGGTATTTCCGTTTGAGACGGTGAAAACAAAGATGAGCCAAGTTGAGGAGTGATTTATCTCAAACTGATACGACTATAAATCACCCTTGACTTTGAAACTACATTGTTGCGAGTAAATCGTAGCAAATTTTCAGTTTTTAAAAAACATATTGCGTTGGTATACTAAATGCGTTCAACCATTGTTCATCCTCTTAAAGGGATAGTTCGTCCAAAAATGATATTAAACCCAAGCCTTCCGAGATGCATATGTCCATCATTTTTTAGACGAACACATTTTCAGTTATTTTAGAAAATGTCTTATATCTTTCAGCTGCTAAACAGTAAAGGGGTCCACATCCTTCAAGTCCAAAAAATTTGCATATCCTT
The DNA here is from genome assembly GCF_030506205.2 of Paramisgurnus dabryanus. Classification (NCBI taxonomy): domain Eukaryota; kingdom Metazoa; phylum Chordata; class Actinopteri; order Cypriniformes; family Cobitidae; genus Paramisgurnus; species Paramisgurnus dabryanus. The sequence goes on from NC_133342.1 coordinate 4,686,234, forward strand.
TCCCAAAGAAATCCAAACTGCTCCAGGATGATAAACAAAGGTCTTCTAGGGGTAATCCGCGCGGTGTTATTGTAAAAATATCCACATTTAAAGGAGCTATGGCACAAGACATTTTTTAGGTGTCAAATAATCTTTGGTGTCCCCAGAGCACATATGTGAAGTTTTAGCTCAAAATACTATATAAATAATTTATTATAGCATTTTAAAATAACCACTTTGTAAGTGTGTGCAAAAATGTGCCATTTTGGGTGTGTCCTTTAAAATGCAAATGAGCTGATGAAATTCAAACACTGATCACAATGATGGTGGTTTGTTGCAATTAAAACTCAATTGTGCTTTTCTCTTTCTAAATGGCAGTGCTGTGGTTGGATAGTGCAGATTAAGGGGTGGTTTTATTATAATAAGAGCTCCTTATGACATCATAAGGAGAGCCAAATTTCAACGACCTATTTTTTCATGTGCTTGTAGAGAATGGTTTACCAAAACTGAGTTACTGGGTTGATCTTTTTCACATTTTCTAGGTTGATAGAAGCACTGGGGACCCAATCATAGCACTTAAACATGGAAAAGTCAGATTTTCATGCCATGGCCCCTTAAAACTTTTTAAACGAAAATAACTAGCTTTCGATAATGCCGCCATCTTAGACTCCTTTGTATTCAGGAGAGTATTAGCGTAATGTACGCACTTTTCTTAGTGACGTATGACAAATTCGGATGGTGGGGGCACAGATCAGCACCACAGAACCCTCCATAAACTGCGTACGCTCTCATCTTGAATGCGGACGCAACTAAGATGGCAGCGTTACCGAAAGCTAGTTATTTTCATTTATAAAGTTTTAAATATGGATATTTCTACAACAAAATGGTGCAGATTACCCTAAGAAGCCCTTTTTTATCATCGTGGAGCCGTTTGGATTTATTTTGTGAAAGATGGATGTACATTTTTGGACTTGAAGGACATGGACCCGTAACTTTACATTTGATTAACTAAAAGATCAAAAACATTTTCTAAAATAACTGAAAATGTGTTCGTCTGAAAAATTATGGACATATGCATCTCAGACGGCTTCGGGGGGAGTAAATCATGATTTTAATATCATTTTTGGCCGAACTATCCCTTTAACAACATTTCCGATCCATCATATCCAGAAAACATTTGAAAGGCTTAGCTAAGGAAAACTGTTTAGGAACGCCACTGCCTAACTCGCAGTGTTTCAGCTTTTCCCAAAAAGACACACAGATCGTATAGAACGATGACATCGGCCCATGAGGGTATCTGTGTGTTTTGTGAGTCAGTTTTTCCTGTCCTTCATTTACAGCAAATGATGGAATGCTTGTGAAGTCAGACACAGAGCGTAAGTCTGACTGACGATCTTCTGACCTCACCGTTGTCTTGTGGTGTGAAATGTGTGAATGTCTTGCCTTTTATACCTCCCTCAAAATAACCGCCTGCCCATTGGCTGAGAAAACCTCACTTGTTGAATCACACCAAGCCAATTAGACAGCGACACTTCCTGGTCAGTGAAAAGATGTTTCCTGTTGATAGAAGGTGAGAGAGAGACAGAGAGAGAAAGAGAGAGAGAGAACCAACCTCCTGCCATTTTCCTGGACCTCGCTCTATTTGTACAAACATTGACATGACTCTTTGAACGCAGTGTATATATTCCGCTAACACTGACCCAAGATCAGTGCGTAAAAGCAGTTTATAAAAGTTTTCAGGATTATTAAAAACCACGTTTTCATTGTTCACATTTAGCATCTGGAAAGCATTGAACATAATATAAAAATTGTGACTATAACCACAGGTCAAAATTGTATAGATTTTGTGACGCAAGTGTAGCTAAGTAAACACACGCACACATTAGGAATGTCAGGACTGGAACATGTAGTCTGAAATCAGCACAGTACCGGAAACGACACACAAACACACACACACACAATGCTAATGTGCGTTTGTGTGTGTGAAACAGTGACATGTTTGTGCTTCACATGCATGTAAAGAAACAGAGAAAAATAACATGGCACACAGACGTTTCCTCTGTTTGTACAGGACTGTGAATCAAACACACGTCCTGTCAACCTCACAGAACATGTTTAATGGATCTTTACTTCTCGCTGGGACAGATATCCAGGAAATACACTGCAGAATATAAATTATGAATTTATTACATAATTATATAAAGTAATACATTATACATTCTCAATTCAATTCTAAATACATTTTCTGTACTTTTAAAAAGTGCTGGGTTGTTTCAATATTGGGTTAAAATGGACAAACCCATTTTGTTAAATAACCTAGTAGAGTGGTTCTCAAACTTTTTTGGCATGTGTACAGTGCAATTTTTTGTGGCTCCCCAAAGAAAATTTATGACATTACAAAACTTAAAGTTTGAACAAAACATATTCCATTATACAATGTAGTGCTGTTGGTTAGTTGCCTTATATTCCTGAGGTTTAAATACACAGAATTTATTATACACAGTATTAAAAAAAAAATAGGAAAGTATTTTATAAAATGTAATTAAACTGCCCCCCACCCCCCGGCACCATCTCAGGGCCCCCAGTTTACCTTAACCCAGCATAGCTTAAAGGTGTTTTTTTATTTCAGATTTGTGTTGTTGCAAAGCAACTTTATATAAGAAAAGAACTGCTGGGTTGTTTTATCCCATTGTTGAGTCAAATATAAAAAAATGTTGGGCTAATTTAACCCAGCAACTGGGTTCATTCCTTTTTGATCCAACGCTAGGTTGAAAGTAACCCTGCATTTTCTTCAGTGTCAAAAAAAATCATTAAACAAGAAAATAATTAACTATATCAGGCCTCCAGACTGCCCCCAAATGGTGGCATTTTGCCCCTAAAATTTGAGAGTGTGCCACTGAATTTTACATCCAGTCGCACATGTGCAACCAGTAAATTTTACCTTTTTTTCCAAAAGTGCACAATAAAATGCGACACTGAATTTGAAACAGCACATTGTACTTTCTGCATCTATCATTAAAGTATTTATTAGTAATACAGTGGAAATTAGTAGAAATGTGAATATTTGGTTAGCATGTTGATTTACGGTGTGTGCCCCTAAATTTTCTGGTTGCGCCCCTAAAATTTTCAGTTGGGGGCCACTGTGCTCCTAGTGAAAAACGTTAGTCTGGAGCCCTGTATATACAATATTAGTACACGCTAGGGATGTTACAGTGATGGAATTTTCCCACTGGTTAATCAGCGTGTGACAAACCTGGTGATACCGGTATCACCGGGTGGGAGGGGCTTATAAATGCACATGCAACCGTGCATTTTACTTTCATCTTTGAATTAGAGGCAATTGTTAAAATGCAGCTTGCGTAAGCTACGTTAAATCGCTTATGAATCCACGTGCAATGCAAGGGCAACAATTGTTTTTAATTAAAGGTCACTTCTTCCTGATCCCATTTTTTCAAACTTGTGTAATGTTGCTGTTAGAGAATAAATAATATGTGCAAAATGATAAAGCTCAAAGTTCACTGCCAGGCGATATATTTTCTTTAACAGAATTCCCCTTTCAAAGTTTACAGCGAATGGCCGGTTTGGACTACAGGCCTCTACTTCCTGGTTGAATTACGTCCATAAAACAGTTTTTGACTAAACTCCGCCCACAGGAATACGTCAGTCGCCAGCTTTGGCTCAAACTGCTCTGCTAAGCTAAGCTGCTGACGAATCATAACACACTAAACAAACTACACAATCAGAACTCGATACGTATTTCTGAAGGAAGGGACTTCATACAACAAGGAAGACATCAGCCCGTTTGCAGCGGTATACAGATAAGTAAATTGTGTGAAAAATACCGAATTTTTTTAACACGTGAAACATGAAAACATGTTATATTGCGCACTGTAAACAGTATCAAGCTTAAAAAAAACAGAAAAAATGGGACCTTTAAGTGCTTGAGCCAGTATGCGCAGGTACTTCTGACGGAACGCTAAAGCACCATGTATCACCGGTTACACCGACTATATCGCAACATGCCTAGTACACACTAAAAAATGTTGATTGATTTTTAACCCATGGTTGGGTATATATATAGAAGAGAACCAATGGTTATAAATAAACCTATGCTGGATAGATTCAACCCATGGTTGGGTCACAACAACTCATCATTAGCTATAACCCAATGGTTGGTTCCGTCCAATATTTATCCAACCATGGGTTACAAAAAAACTTTTTTTATAGTTTATCTTTTATTAGATGTACATATTAGCGATATAGTTTATATAGTTATATTTTAGTTATATTTTTGTGATATTTATAGCACTAGTAAGCAGGGATGTATGCAGCCTGATCTCACAGGAATACGTATGTATTTTACGAGTTGGCTAATTCGTATGAATTCGTACGAAGTGAATCATACAAAAACATACTATTATAAAAAACTATAACGAAAACCCTAATCCCAACGTCACAGGGGCAAAAGCACATTGTTTAAAAAAGTATGAATGTGAAAGTATGAATTTATAAAAATTTGTCCACCTTTGTCATGAGATAGCGTTGGTATATGATCACATACACACTGTAAAAAAATCCGTAGAAATTACGGATAAATCCGTTAAATTCATGTTATTTCCTGGCAAGAGTTTGTTCGAAGTTAAATACATTTTAAATATTAACAAGTCTTTATCTTTACAGAATAAAATGATACAATAACAGCCTCATGCAAAGCATTCTGGGAACCATAAATAATCATCAACCTTTTTTTGTCTTTTGCTTCAGATTTTGTTTCCCAGAATGTTTTGCTTGATGCTGTTTTTTAGTTTTACTCTTTAAAGACAAAGACTTGTAAATGTTTAATGTTCATTTAACTTTGAACAAAATGTTGCCAGTTAAAAACATAAATTAAAATCTACGGTAAGTTAACGGCAACCCAGCTGCAATTTCTACTGATTTTTTTACAGTGCACTGTAAAAAATTAGCTGTAATTATGCAGCTGGATGCCAGTAACTTACTGTAGAAGATAAAGACTGAAAATTATTAATGTTCATTTAACTTTGAACAAACTGTTGCCAGTAAATAACATAAATGTAAAATCTACAGTAAGTTACTGGCAGCTAGTTGCCAGTAATACTGTAATTTCTACAGCAATTTTTTACAGTGTAGTGAATGCGAATCTTTTCACCGTATCATTTATCAAGTAAAAAATATCAGTCACATTGTAACTAAAATCAATCTCTGTGTTGGCATAAAGTGTACAAATGTAATGTCAGAACAGACTGATCTCACGGAAAGTTGTGTTATAGTCACGCAAAATGTTATTAATGTATTTGTGTCCATGGCACGAAATTTTTTGTGCCTTGAACACGAATGTCTTTTTCGTGACACTCTGTAATTTCTATAAATATTTTCTTGTGTCCGTGGCACGACTTTCTTTTTCATTTTATGTATTTTTTTCTCATTGTTTTTTTCCTATTTTCTTACCATTGTCGCTTGGGGTTAGAATCACTTTCTGTTACATTTTTAGACATCCTAACCCCAACTCTAACCCCAGGCGAGAATAGTTTAAAAAGCGGAAGAAAACATGTAAAAAACCAATACATAAATGTAACCCAAACCCCAAATCTAACCTCAAGCGACAATGATTTAAAAATTGAAAAAAGAGAAAACAATACATAAAATGACACAAGAAAGAAAGTCGTGCAACAGACACTAGAAACTATTTATAGAAATTTGTGCAAGTGTCACGAAAAAGCTGAATTTTGTGCCATGGACACAAATAAATTAATCAAATTTTGCATGACTATAACACAACTTTTCGTGAGATAATGTTGTGTTAGAACTTCTAAAAAAATACCTCAATTGTTAAACCCAAAAAATGTAAGCTTTTTTGTTATAAAAGCCTGATAATTTGGCATTTAGAAGTCTACATTATATAAAAGTAGTGTGCAGTATACAGTCTGTACGGTTCAGTGTTCCTATACCTCCGCTGGTTGCTTTTGCAAACACAAAGGTTATGGGTTCGGCTTTCAGGGAACACATTGGTACATACCTTGAATGTACCATATGTCGTGTTTGGATTAAAGCATCTGTCAAATACATAAATGCAGTAAACAGTACTAGTATTTCAATACGGATAAATACATACATTAAAATACATCTAGGTAGGGACAGTAACACCAATTGACATGTATGCATTTGGCAGACGCTTTCATCCAAAGTGTCTAACAGTGCATTCAAGCAATGCATTTTAATCAGTATGTGTGTTCCCTGCGAATCAACCCTATGACCTTGGCGCTACCTTATTGCTAACCGATGTGTATATTACAGTAACAGTTGTATTATAACAATTGTATTCTAAAGAATGATTGCACAATTGTAAAAGTGATTGCATGTTCATCCGCAAAAAAATTATCTTTTGTGTACTGAGTCAACTTCCACTCCATGGGAGCAGATGATGTTTACAGTAAACTGTGACATTAGTCACTGAGAGCATGGCGCTCCTACGCCACTTGCATTTTCTCTCGAATTCTGTGGCTTTTTTTTTACGGAAGCGTGGGACATATTAGACATTTTAATGAGATTTGATTGTTATGTACGTTGTCATGGAATGGTGTTTTGCATTACTGCATACTATGATGCAAGAATTGTGTGAAATTGACTTTAATCATAGTGCGTAATTCTTATACAACACAAACGTGACTTTGTCGGTGATCAAATATACGATTACAGGGCTTATGTGGAATCTCACATCAGCCACTAAATAATTATAGTGAGCAATCATCAATAAAACATCCTCACACCCTTTACCATTTACAACATGACCTATTATGGTTTTAACGGTCATGTTGATGTGTAGATAAAATGAGGTGAACTACACTACAGGTTAGGGGTTAAGGGTTAATGGACTGAAATGTTTCTAATGATCTTAAAAGGGATAGGACATCATCCCAGTCATCATTTACTCATCTTCAGGCTGTTTTAATCCTGTATATGTTTCTTTACTCGGTTAAACACAAAAGTTTTTTTTAATTAATAATGGTAAGCATACATTTGACGGCACCCAGTATTTGTTTTTTTCACTATGGAAGTCATTGAGTACTATTAAAGTCGCAATGAAATTGAAATGAAAAACTATATATGTATTTTTAATAGTGTGGTATTATTAACAAATGACTTATCTGTGAGCTTCATTATTTTTTAAAAATTCGTGTGTGCTCATAATCTTTAATCAAAAATGCAAATCTCCTCCCCTCCTCAAAACGATCTCTCTTCACTTCCGGTCAAAAGTATGGCAGGTGGGCGGGGTCCGGGAGAAGATCGCAGTGATTAGCAATTAGCAACACGACCCAACTTCAAACGATCCAATCAGATCTCGATGGACAAATTCAAATCCAGCCCTGCCTTATTTCATCTCAAAAGCCGTTTCATTCGGATATACGTCACCACGGGGAAAATAAGGCAATCGCTACTTCCGTTTCATGGCGACTTTAACTGTGATTTGAAATTGTTTTTGTAGAAAAAAATGACAATAGTGCTAATGTTTCATTTTTTTTTAATTTAGTTAAAAAGTAGATTTTGAATAGGATGACTAAATGTGACATAGTCTGTGAATGGTTTTGTGTGATTTATTATTTTCTACATAAAATCATTTTACATAATGTAAAGAATATTCTGTGAAAATATTCCCTTGATATCTTTAATATTCACTGAGTGAGGCCATGACAAAGATTGAAATCAATGTGAAATGTTCGACTTAAATCAAACGTTGATGCTCCTCATCTTAGAATTAAGTTTTACCTCATTATACCTCATATAGCAGTACATGACATCATTATAAAATAATGATTAAATATAAAAATGTATGTCAAATTATCTTTAGTCACAACATTCTTTCTTAGTTTTGATGAGTTTATGATCATTTTTAAATTCTATAAGAAGATTATTTTACCAGTCCTTCCAGAGTTTTTCCCTGTTTGCCGTCTGAATGCGTGATAGTTTGCATGACACAAAATTTTGTGGCGTGTTTGAGTTTGTGTTGCGTGGACATAATGAAAGCGAGAGCTCATATAATCCGGTATATTTCGTGGCTAAGGGCGCACTCACATTATCTAAACCATGCCCCAGCGCGATTGTCACTCCTCCCTACTCCCCCAGCGGCACGCACTCACACTGTACTTTGTATCGATCCTAGTCCGGGCGCGCTTTCGTCATTAAGATGCGATTGTTTTGAAAAAGCAGGAAGTAAAGTGCTCTCTTAACACTGGAACCCACCGTAATGATAAGTCTGTGTTTTTTATTCGGAGTCGTTCGGTGCGCGATTACAGACAGCCCTCTCACATGTCATCATATTGCTTAGTTGATCTGTCACGTGTGCAGCTCGGACATTCACGTAACCCCGCTGCGCGCATCAAAAGGTTTTTAGGGAGGCAGATAAGGGTGAGTGGGAGCGCAACTGACGTCTTCACCTTTTGAATCGCGCTCAGGCGCGATTGCGCTCACACCACAGCCTTCCGCGCCTGAGCCCAAGTGAACCGCGCTCCGGCCCACCTCTGCAACCCGGCCGTGGCGCGATTAATCAATCCACGCCCGGGCACGGATCAGAGCGATCACACTAGTCAATCAAACCAGGCTTTGGGGGTCAAACGCGCCCGAGCGCGGTTTGGTTTGGATAGTGTGAGTGCGCCCTTAGTCAACTTTGTTGTTGTTAGTTTTGTTGTTGTAGAGATTAAAAAAGCACCCATGAGAAAACCACTGTTTTTAAGGGAACTTCACGAACCGGGCAGATTGAGCTGATGTACTGTATGTACTTAGTCTGTTGTGATTAGGCAACTTTGTCTCTTTTTGTGTGTGTTCGGTCGCGTTAACCGAAAAGTTTTTTAAGCAGGATAAGAAAAATCTGAACGACATTCGTTTTTTTGTGATTGTTGCAGGCAAAAATCCTTGATCTTGCAGCACGTTTCCTAAAAAATGCAATGGAATATGCGGGATATTTATGCAATTCTATGCAATGAAATTGCGGGAACTTGCAAAAACTCTTTGCAGCTTTTCAATGATGTTCACGTCACTTCATAACGTTCCCATGGCAACAGGGGACATGGCTGCGCTTGTGTGAAGAAAATGCAACATTTTTCAACTTTCTGCTGAGATATATGTGATTTTTACTACGAAAATGCGGGTATTATGAAATCATGCAAGCTCCGCATATTTTGCGCACGGAAATCTGCAATTTATGCTGCAAAAGTGCGGCGTATTTAAAAAAAGGCCCCAGCATAAATATACTGACTTTGGCTGATTATGCGTTAAATCATGCGATCGCATAATCACGTTTTGCTGGAGGGACTGTTTTACACATTGCCATTGGTTTGCATTTATAAAATACTGCAGAAAATGTGTAATATTTGTGTTTGATAACACACAATTTAATTCCTCCTAGTTTTATTTATTGTGAATTTATTTCAAAAGTTTAATTTTTAAGGTGAAAGCAATGTTAATTTCTAGTTTTGTGAAATAGTAGCTGTCAACCAGTGTAGCCAGTAGCGGAGTGGCCATCGGGCGAGTCGGGACATTTCCAGGTGGGCCGGTAGTGTTTTGAGGCTGCAAGGGCCGGTCTGATACTAGTTTTACATTGCAAGTTATATAGGGGGTTAGGGTTAGTTATATAACTCTTTGCTCAACACAGTAGGCTATAGAAAAGTGCTCAACCTGTTCTGCAGGTCCAACCATGTTTAGGATTTTTAAAAATATAGGGGGATCATTGAACGGCCCCTCTCCAAATTGCATAGGCTGTCGGCCTTTGATGTAAAAAGCCGCGCCGCCGAATGCCTGTTTATTGCAGTACATATGCGGTCGGATTGATCCATCAAGCGGATAGACTATTTGATAGTAAGTGTGGATTAAGGATGTTTAAAATCTCTTGCCTGGTGGTCAAGTACATGAATGAATCAAATCAGCACATTTGCAAAGGTTTATCTCCATATCATAAATACAAATTAGAAGGGTAACTTTGCAGTATCACATTATATATTTCCTACTTTTAGATTTCCATATAATAGACGAGAGCATTCAACTGCAATATATAAACATCCTCACAACATTATTATTTCTCAAAACTTTGACAAAAAATATTTTCATAGGAACTGTATTCTTACAGTTATTTAAAGATGCACACATTATTCCATATATGATTTGAATATTAGACAAGAGAATATAACGGCAATGGACGTCTCATATGACAATAAATATCCACATATAACTTAACATAACAGCATAATGAAATTAATAAAAAGACAAGGAAGCAGGATTTGCATGTAAATTGTATTATTATTAGCGGAAAAACAGCAATATTACTGAAATATAATCTGAGGTAAATGCGCCAAACACGTTAAAATAAATAAGCAATAACAGTGGAAACATTATTATCTCTCACAACTTTATATGACAAAATTTATCTCTGGCCTCGCTCTGTTATGTAATAGCTGATTGACAGGTGCGCAACTCCATCTTTCAAACAGGTATCATTTTGTATAGTTACTCATTTAGGAAAATTAGCATTTATTTAAAGATAATAATATTATTATTATTATTATTATTATGAAAATGTTTTTATTTTTTTCGGGCAGATTGATTACGATTTGTATTACCCTAGTTTTTCTACAAATAGGCTACGAGACCTTTTTTTTCCACGGAGGGCAGGTGGTATACGAAATTTCCCGGTAGATTTTTTGGTCCCACTCCGCCCCTGAGTGTAGCTACTTAAACTGCATCATGAAATTGAAATTAAAAACTTAATTTGTCGGAAATATATATATATTTTTTACAAATGACTTATCTGTGATCTTTATTATTTTTTTATAATTCATGTTCCATCATAATCTTTAATCTATCGATTAGCAAATAATAACATGATCCAACTTCCAACAATCCAGTCAGTTCTCGAGGAACTAATTCAAGTCACTTTTCTCTCATTTCAGAAGCCGTTTCACTCGGATATATAAAATTAGACTAAATCGCTACTTCGGTTTCATTGTGACTTTAACCACATCTTTCAACAGTGTGAAAATCCCTCAACTTGATGTGATCACTCACATTATAACTCAAACCATCAGTTAAACTAGCTACTTAAACTGCAATGCAGCATTGTGAGACTCACTCAACTTTGCTTAAACTAGCGTAGTTTTGCTGTTTTTCCTCATATTGTTGCACATAAGTGTCTAGACTAATACGGTCACTATATATTTAAAAAATATATATACTTTTAGGTTTTATTGAAAACTTTCTGTTGTGCAAAAGCTTTTTTATAGTAGAAGAAATATCCCACAAACAATAAAAATCTAAAAAAGAAAGAAAACCAAAAATGGTTATTCAATGGCATCACTGCCAGGAACCCTTTTAGTAAGCTTTTAGTATTTTTTACAAGTGCCCCTTGACGGTACAGTATATTAACTCCTTTAAAGCATGAGAATGAAGTTTAGTCAATATGAATCACTGTATACTTTGTGAAATCAGAAGCCGCAGCACATCATTGTTCCTACAATCTCCGTGCATTATCCTGAGAATAAAACACGCCACCTTTGGAAAGTGTTTGACAGGAAATAGTTGCTATAGGTCAAACAGTGTGCTCTCTGTCAAACCCTTCCCAGCAATGAAAAAAAGCACTTCTTTCTCAGCAGCAATTGCTTAAGACACTTCATTTTAGGAAAAGAAAGTATGTCCTTGTTCCAAATATAGGTTTTTGGTCAGAAATGTTTCTCCTGGTTGCGCGTCTGGGAAAGGAGTCTTTTGATCTGGGTCAGGCCCTGTGTATGTTGTTTACTTAGTGCTTGAGGTATCTGAGGGCCCCTCCATATTCTCCATAATCACCATCAGTCCAAACTACAGCCATGCGTATTCAAGGCCAAGAGAGCGGCCACAGAATGACCAGAAGGGACGAAAGCGAGGGCTTACAGCATTCCCGAAAACGTTGCTTGAATTTTGTGCGTGTTTTTAGAAACACTTTACAATAAGGTTGTATTTGTTTACATTAGTTAATATATTGGCTCACCTACTATGGATGAATAATACTGCTAAAGTATTTATTCATCTTAGTTAAGGTTAGTTTCAACATTTAGGAATATATTTTTTTTAATCAAAAGTTGTAAGTTGATAGACCCAAGAAGAAACACACATTCTTGTACACTGTAAAAAAATTCTGTAGAAATTACAATGATATTGCAGCTGGGTTGCCGGTAATTTACCGTAGATTTACATTTATGTTATTTACTGGCAAGAGTTTGTTCAAAGATAAATAAATTTCAAATAATAACAAGTCTTTATCTTTACAGAATAAAACTATACAATAACAGCCTCATGCAAAGCATTCTGGGAACCAGAAATCATCATCAACCTTTTTCTGTTTTTTGCTTCAGATTTTGTTTCCCAGAATGTTTTGCTTGATGCTGTTTTTTAGTTTTACTCTGTAAAGATAAAGACTTGTAAATGTTTAATTTTCATTTAACTTTGAACAAAATGTTGCCAGTAAAAAACATAAATGTAAATCTACGGTAAATTACCGGCAACCCAGCTTGCAATTTCTACGGATTTTGTTTTACAGTGTATATATACAGTACTGTGCAAGTAGGCCTGCCACCACCACCAGACTTGTTATTTTAGAAGTTTTAATGTCCATCCATATTTATTTGTCAATCTATTTTATTAAGAAACAAACAGAAAACATGTACAAAAAAATTAAATTTTCAGGACTAAATTTCTTCTTTAGGCATCGTCTGTGTTTAGTGTGACCTCTCTTGGCACGAAACACATCTTGAGCGTTTTTGAGCAGAAGAAGTAAAAATACTAATTTCTTTCAAATTAGGATTTAATTTTATTTAGGTTTAAGAGATCCTACAGTTTCCTGTTATTGCTTAAGTGGAAGGGAAGTTTACCCTAAAAACTTGACATCAGTTTACATGTTTATACGGTTTTTAATACTATATACACATTTCCTGTATTTTATGGATGTATTCTATTAAAGAGACTGAGAAACAATTATATATGATCACTATAACATTGCAAAAACAACTAATCTAATTCTTTTGCAAAGTACTGTGTGTATATATATATATATATATATATATATATATATATATATATATATATATATATATATATATATATATATATATATAAAAAGACCATCGAAGACCACATTTCAATAGAATAATATTATATATATATATATATATATATATAGTTATTCTATTGAAATGTTGGCGCTGTATTGTCTTTTAATACTGATATGAGTCTCCAATGATCTCTATCTCAAGGTTTTTATTAACGTCACAAGAATGTTGTGAAACAATACATTTCCACTGTCTGTGTTTGGTGTAAAAACACCTGCTATATTTGCTTCTAGTCAGACAAAGTCATCTGACCATGGACAAAGTTAGTCAGACCATTGACGAAGTTAGTCAGACCATTAAGAACGTAAATAAGGTTAAACAATATTTACATCACTTCGTCTCCTGCCTGATGTCTTTCCCTACATCTTTTTTTATCTCTGTATCTGCCTTGTGGTGGATTTGAAGTATTAACTCACAACAGAGTTGATATTTAAGGACAGATTTAATAAACCTTACTTAATTCCCTAACAGAGAGATCTGAAACTTGGGCCTCAAGGGCGATTTATAGTCGTGCGTAGGTCCTACGGCGTAGCTACGGCGTAGGCTATCCGTAGCCTGTGCGTAGCTCTGCGTAGCCTGACGCGCACCTCACAAAATTTCTAACAGCGCGTCGGCTCTATGCGGACCGTAAGCGCTGTGATTGGTCCACCAGAACCCCTCCCGTCAGGTAAAAAAAACTGCGTCATAGGTATTTCCGTTTGAGACGGTGAAAACAAAGATGAGCCAAGTTGAGGAGTGATTTAACTCAAACTGAAACATAAGTCGCTGTTTATTTACTTCCATCATTGCTGGTCTTCTCAAATTATACACAACAAGTTGCTATTTCTTCTTCGTTTGTGGGTTAACTTGCTTAGCTTCTTCTTCTGTGACGACTTCTGCTGCTACTGTGTACACGCGTGATTACTGCCAACCAGCGGTTTAGCGTGTGTTTGCACGTCGACGCGGACGGCGACGCACAAGTATAAATGAAAACCGACGCGGAACCTACGCCGTAGGACCTACGCACGACTATAAATCGCCCTTTATTTATAAAATGCTGCGTAGAAACCATCCTACATTTGATCTTACGATCATTTATCAAAAATGTAATTCAGAAACTGAATGTACACGCGTACCCCTTTCTTTTTTAGATGTGAAATTTATAAATCGTAAATGATCTTGAACTTGTGCGCAGCTCATCAGTTTCAGATCTCCACCTTTAACCGATGTCTTATTAATGTCATAGACATACAAAAGAGTGCTTGTCAATGTTTAATCCTTTTCGAGCAGCAAGAATAGCTTATATTTCCAAAAACCTGCAGCTATCAGACAAACAAAAGTGCGTAAGTCTGCTCAGACCCAAACACTTTTCCACTTCAAAGTTTTAAAAAAATATGCATTTTGCTGTCGATTTTTGCGTACGCACACTTTACGACCAATTTGTGTGTATGCATGCTTTATAAATGAGGCCCCTGGACTTAAATTGGATCTATAACATCTGCAATCTGCTATCAAATTGTTAACATTACTTAATGCACAATGAACTAACATGAACAGTTGAATTAACATTAACAAAAAATTGTGAAATTGTAGCTAATGCATTAAGAATAAGGTTGTATTTGTTAACATTAGTAAAGTGTTTCTGATTTTACAATGTTTTATAGCTTTATTTAATAAAAAAAAAACAGTAATTGAAAATCATAAATGCTTAATTGTCATTAATATTGCATCAGTGATCTTAAAAATAAAAATCTTACAAATGTTATTTCTTCATTTTTGTTGTTTCTATTAAAGTTAACTCAACACACTTACGTATGTCAGTAAAAGAAGCACATGCACTGTAAAAAAAAATCCGTAGAAATTGCAGCTGGGTTGCCGGTAATTTACCGTAGATTTAAATTTATGTTATTTACTTGCAAAATTTTGTTCAAAGTTGAATGAACATTTAACATTTACAAGTCTTTGTCTTTACAGAGTAAAACTAAACAAACAGCATCAAGCAAAACGTTCTGGGAAACAAAATCTGAAGCAAAAAACAAAAAAAGGTTTGATGATTTCTGGTTCCCCGAATGCTTTGCATGAGACTGTTATTGTATAGTTTTATTCTGTAAAGATAAAGACTTGTTAATATTTAAAATTTATTTAACTTTGAACAAACTCTTGCCAGTAAATAACATAAATTTAAATCTACGGTAAATTACCGGCAACCCAGCTGCAATTACATTGTAATTTCTACGGATTTTTTTTACAGTGTGGTGTCACATGTATTTTGAAATTTTCCCATACTCAGACATCCCTGTAATTACCATAAACACAGAATATAGAGCCAACTTATTCATTGCGTTCAAGCCCATATGTGTTGCAGCTGCACATTACATTTAATTTCTAAGATTATTTTATAGACTCAGCAGTGAAAGTTTTCCAAGTTCATTAAAAATGTCAGTTGTTCTGTATTTAGGAATTTTACAGGTGTCGCTAAAGCGGTAAAGGCTGGTGTACACCTGGATCACGTCTCTATATCTCTAAATCTTGATAGAATCTGTATTTGATACGTTATTGGTTAGGATGCTTAACAATAGATAGCATAACACCACAAATGTTTTTTAAATAAATATCAAAGCATTTGCATTATACTGTAGTACAATATACATAGGGTTAATTCTTCACTTACATCATTAAATAACGTAATGTATTTTGAGTCAGTTACTCCGATAAACAATGCGTTAGTATTTCCTGCAAGAAAGTGGTGATGATGATGAACTTACCGATTACTGATCAAGGTTAAAAATAGAAACATTAAGTCGCACTGCATACTTAAATTATGAAAAGTTTGTGGTTAATCGTTTGAGATGGGAGGATTTACTGCGTGTGATGAAAAGAGTTCAGAAGGTCACAGAAAAGTTTGCGCCGTTTCCGAGAGAAGCTCGAGTTCTCCCGGGAGACGGCAGAGAGCAGTAAGGAATTCTGTGAGAGATCTTACTGTAGTGCATGAAGGTGATGCCATAGAAGAACCATTTCTTTCATAGCGTTTTATAATCTAAAGAACCATTTTTCAACATTTATGAAATAGAAAGGTACTTCAGATGTTAAAGGGTTCCTTATGGAACCATTCAGCCAAAAATGGTTCTTCTACGGCATCGTGAGGCACCTTAATTTTTAAGATTGTATGTGTGTTCCATAACAAGTAACACTTATATATAATGTTACGTAAATTGTCCCCAATATTGCTGAAGGGAGCAGATTTGCATACCCAAGATTACAATCATGTTGATAATAGAGATGAAGACATACAGTAACATCTGAAGGCTTCATTTGTATGCGGAACAACTGAAGTTTCTTTCGTGTGAAAGTTCCTTCCAAGAAATGTAAATGTAAATGTAAACAACAGCAGATAGCATTAGTTAAGTCTGTCTATTGTGCAGCCGTTACCCTGAGGGATCTCAGCTTGAGTTGTAACACAAGTCCAGCAGGCCCGGCTTACTCTCCACAATCCGCTTTTGTGCGAAAAGCATGAGGAAACCTTCCTAAACAAAGGTGAGGAACGGATATTTCTATGCTTGGCCTCCGTATTGTGAGTTGATGTGTGAGTCATACCTGTTTGGGATGGGAACCGCAAAGAATGAGATGAACTCTTCCTTTGTGTTGTATTTATAGCATGAATCACCTTACAGTACGGCCATGCGAAATACTGGATGACAACAGAGTAACGCGCATGTGAGTGCATTGTACCTGGTAAATAAAACTTACTGGTTCCGCTCATGCAGTTAAACGCAAAAACATCTAGACATTAAAGTAAATAGAAACGTGAATAGTGCATAACCAAAATAAAAAAAATTTTATTTCAACGTGGGGTCAAAAAGGGACAAATTCAGCCGTTGGGTTAAATTAAACCAGATTTTTTTATTTTTGACCCATCAATGGGTTCAAACATCCCAGCATAGCTTAAATTACAACCCATCGGGTTGGGTTTGTCCCTTTTTGACCTAAACCAGAGTAAAAAAAAAGTTATTAATAATTGAAAACTTGGGAAAAAAGTTTTGCTCAGTCAAGTTGCTCAGGATGTTGTGCAGTGATGCACAGAATCGTTGGGTGCAGCGTTCATAACCCAGCAAGCAAAACTGTGACAGTAAATGAGGGCTAACAGTGATGCGCGGGTTGATCCAAAATGAGCGGTTACTCACGGAGTCATCCAAAAATATTTATAGCGACTAGAGCACAAATTTAGTGTAAATAAATGTATAATGTCACTTTTGACCACTTTTAATCGCATTTCAATGTGGAGAAATTTGTATTGTAGTTTTCAAATATGTGATTAGTTATCACAAAGGCGCTCTGTCTATGAAGTGTGTCTGAAAGCATTTCTCTAAGCTGCCTTCATGCCTCCGAAGTCATTGCCTCATGAGGCAGCGAGGCAACAAGTCAGCTGCCTAAGTTTTTGGACACAGCCATAGAGTTAGTATTTAACAAATGCATGGAAAATGTGTGTTCCACCAGCGGGAAAGAAGTGAGAGGTTACCACATGGTTGATGTACTTCTTTAATCTTGATCATTTACTCAGCCCCCATGTCATCCAAGATGTTTATGTCTTTCTCTCTTAAGTCAAGTTTTTTAATGAAAACATTCCAGGATTTTTCTCCATATAGTGGACTTTAATGGGCCTCAACAGTTTGCAGTTTCAATGCCGCTTCAAAGGGCTCTAAATGATCCCAACCGATGCATAAGGGTCTTATCTAGCAAAACAATCGTCATTTTTACCAATTATTATTATTATTATTTTAATATTTAATTTTAAACCACAAGTTCCTGTCTTCACTAGCCGTGTGACGCGCCAAAGCGACCTTACGTATTATGTAATCACGTCAAAAGGTCATGCATTACCATTACCAACACTTGCGGACCACTTTAAACAATAAATTTAAACAAAGACATTAATTCGTATCATTCCACATACAACAACATTTAAATGGTGCGGTTTCTCCACACTTGTAAACACTGGAGCGGTAGTTTCGCATACGGTTCTCATGAAATTCAGATTTAGAAGGTGTCCAGCATCAGAATTTTTAAAAAGCCCTTGAAGCCAATTTTTTTTAAGGTCTGAACTTACTATAACCATTATTTTTAGAGGATTTAAAAAATATTTCCTATAGAATTATTTACATTTTTTAGATTATCATTATCAAAAATATTTAACTTTTATCTGGAGAGAAAAAATAAGAACTGCTTACCTGGTAGCCATCTTGAGTGTCACAGTCAATTATGTCCCTTCCAACATTTTTTTAAAAATGTTAGTTCCTTGAGGGCTAAACAATGATTGAAAATTGTTGCGGAGGATGAGAAAATTGGTCTTGGACACATTTATATTCCTTATTATTGTCTCTACATTTACCAATGATCACCAAATATCACATGTTTCTTTACTGTCAATGTTTATAGTATAACATGCACTGAAGCTTTTAATTTTTTAGATCTTTTAATTATAAATATTTCCATGTCAAAGAACCCAAATCCAGTCATGGACACGTTGCGGTAATGAAAAATTTCCCCTTAAAAATTGAAAAAACAACAAATTGTTTTTTATGTTGTCATTTGAAATTATGTGCAAAATAGTACAAAATAGTGTTTGTAACTGTGCTTCTTATTTTGATATTTTGATACTCTTACTTTGCATTTACTTTTTTTATCAAAATGTTTCATGACACCTCATACGTCTAATTTTGCGGAAATCACCCATACGTCATGCGTGACCTTTTCTCGCGATTATGTAATATGTAAGTCTGCACTGGCGCATCACACAACTAGTGCAAGACAAAAAGTTGTGGTTTAAAAGTACTTATGTTTTTGGCAAAAAAATTATGATAATTTCGTTATATAAGTCCCTTATGCCTTGGTTGAGATCGTTTAAAAATTTTAAACTGCATTAAAAATGTAAACTGTTGCGGTCCACTAAAATCCTGAAATGTTTTCTTAAAAAAATTAATTTATTTCTTTCTTCAGTCAAAAAGACAAAAACATCTTGGATGACATGGGGTGAGTAAATTATCAGGTTTTTTATGAAAGTGAAATATTCCTTTAATCAATTGTTGGCTTTAGTAGTTGTGTACTTCATATGAGGAGACCTGTATGTGTGGACTCTCTTTAAAGAAATTTAAAAGCAATAGACAGCAAAGAACTTCGTTCGGTTTTGGGACTGATAACAAGAAACGGTTTAGTGTTTAATTCTGGCACAGTGTGTGGTGTTGTGTGCTTTAGGTGTGCTTGTCCTCATTTGACCTATAGCGTGTGTATGTGTGTGTGTTGTACTGATTCATGCGGACTCTAAAGCAGTCATCCTGGCTAAGCACTAACAGTCTTATCACTGAGTTTATATAAAAAACAATTAGTTTTATTGTTGTGAGTTTATTGTGCTATAAAATTATGTTGAGTCAGTTTTATTTTTGTTCTTGGAAAAATTAATTCAACTTCAAGATCTGAAACTTAGGAGGAGGCGTGTGTGGGGTTAACTAGAGAATTTTATTACGATCAAGGGGAACTTTTAATACTACAGAGATCTCGCATGTGATTTGTTTCGGAAAAGGATTCCTTATCTGCGCCGTAAAAATTCCTAGATGCACTTAAATGAATTTACAATTAGTTTCAGCATGCTTGACTAGTGAGGAGTTGCTTAAAATTATAATATAGTTATTTCAACTTTATTGCCGAAGTTATTTAAACTTTATTTTAATCATTTATAGCAACTCTTCGCTAGTCAAGAAAGGTGAAATTAATTGTAACTTCACATGGATTAAACTTAAACATTTAAGGAATTTTTACAGTGCGAGTAATATCACCATCATAATCATGTTGGGTTTACAATATCAACCCAATCAAAACACCTGCATCTTTAACTAGTGCATAGTGCATAATACATACTATATTTATTACATTGATATTGCGGGTCAAATGCATATCCAAGTCTAAGAGTCAATCCACTCGAGGTATCTGTGTGCAGGTGAGTCACGGCACAGGGTGAGGTTCATCCCATCGATTCAGTCTGTTATCACTGTATACACACAAGTAATTGTGGCTCGGTTTGACCATGATGAATAAAGATAGCATACTAGATTGTGATACAAACAAATAAAGGTACGGTATCAGCATTAATAGCTTCTAAGATTACTATATCTGACAGCTCAAATACCTGCACACATTATTATCAAAGTGCTATAGCCATTAAAATACATGCTGAGATGATTGACAGTGTGAGTCAGCAGGGTAAACACGTTACAATACGGTTTGTATTTGTTAACATGAGTTAATGCACTAGCTGACATGAACTAACAATGAACAATACTTGTAGAGCATTTAGTTCATGTTAATTTCAGCGTTTGCTAATACATTATTAGAAATTAGTTAATGCTAACATAAACTAACATGAGCAGTGAACAAATATATTGGAAAAACATTAACAATTAAATTTCATTTATATAGCACTTTTCACAATTGTTTAAATGTTTCAAAGCAGCTTTACATTAATAAATGCAGGAGAAAACACAGAAAAATCTGTGGACAACATAAGAAGCAGAGTACAGAGACTAAGATTAAACCGTACCAGTGAGCGAAGTAATATTGTAATGTATAGAAGACAGTTATAAGTTAAGCCAATGTCAGCTGACTCCCTAGGGGTTAAAAAACTCCTAGGAGAAAAAAGGATAAAGTCCTAGGAAGAAAAAAACCCTTGAGAGAAAACCAAACATATCTAAAGACATATACACTCACCTAAAGGATTATTAGGAACACCATACTAATACTGTGTTTGACCCCTGAGTATATTGCGTGATAAGTACATTTACTAGACAAATTATGTGAATGTTTTGTTAAAGAGATATGTCTTTAGTTAAGATGTAAAGTGATCGACTGTGTCATATTCTTGGTTTGATTCCAAGGGAACACAGATATGAAAGTGTATGAATGCTATGTCATTTTGAATAAAAGCATCTCTCAAATGCATAAATGTAAAAGTGACTTATTGTAAATATGTATCCTTACACAATATACTAGATATGCTTCGTCTCTGATCTATACTCTTCTACATACAATTGAGGATATGAGGAAATATTTTATTTAGCAATGCCATTTACATTCACAATCACATACACACAGATTTACGGACAAATAAGGGTGTGTGATGTCTTTGTAGATATGAAAACGTTGCAAAACCCTTTTTCCTATTCACACATCACTGGAGCTGTCAAAACCACCTCCAGTTTTTCAACGCTTGACGTGAGATTTCAGGAAAAGCCATAATGCACTATTGCGTAGATCATTTTTCAATGCATGTTACCAATCATGGCCATTACATTATGATAACCTTCCCTTATTCATCTTTTGTGACCCTGTGGCTTTGTGTGCTAAACCATTTCATCCGTCAGATTAGGCGTGCCATACGTCCATCTGAGAGTCAAGCGTTTATATAAGGAAATGTTTTTAAAAGATTGCTTTCATAACTTAGGTGGTGTTAAAGTTCCTTAAACATTTTTAAGGTTCGATTGCATCACGTCAGCTCCTCATCTCTTTTTGCTTATTGAATTATGAACACATGCACATGCAGTTTCCGCTCTTGACATCACAAAAGACCCCATTGAACCCGTTGTTTACAAGGGTGGAGAGGAATTTTGTGTTGAAATACTTCAGCTTTTGTGACAACGATCCAGTTTAAAACTGTTTTTTAAGACGACATTCCATTGACTTTATTTACGTCTTGCAGTTCAGAGAGGAATGATAAGATTTGAATGACAGGTACATTTTGTTACAGTAAAACTGTAAAGCTGTCAGTCAGAAGCTGTTTGTAAAGTCATCTGTCTGTATTGACATCTAATAGATGTCACATGGCTCTACATGCTTAGCATTTTTAGAAGGCCTTTGAGGTTCTGTGCATATTTAAGAGACCTTTACAAAACATTGCTACTATAATCATTTCCAAGTTTCAACCAATATACTTTCCACTGTTCCAATATAGCTCAGTGGTAGAGCATTGCAGTAACAGCGAAAAAGGTCATGGGTTCGAACCCAAGGAACACACGTTTATAAAATGTATACCTTGTAATGTACTGTAAGTTGCTTTGGATAAAAGCGTCTGAAAAATGCATAAATGTAGATGACACTAAAAAATAGCTCTTTAGCTAAACATGATTTAATCATGGACAGTGGTCCCATCTTGTTTCTCAACATTAAATTAGCACTACTTAAATACTTCATGTAGACACAACATGACTACATTATGTAAACCCAATTAGTGATAGACCGATATATCGGCCGGTCGATAGATTGGGGACGATTTTTGCGAGTTTTATGTGTATCGGCATTGGCCGATTTGTGGCTGCTGTGTTCGCTGATAGTTTTTTCCGGCATTATTTACAGACAGAGTGTTGGAAGCCGCAAGCGATTGCAGGTCATTTGACTAAAAACAACCAACCTTTCCATGACAACATTGAAAGCTCTGCCTAACAGCTGATCATAGCTGGACAAAGCGGGTTTTTATTTCTCATCTCTATATATATTTGTAGTAGTAAAGTGCTAGAAATCAATATCCTTTGCTGATGAGTTTCTCGTCATTGTGGAGAGCGCAGTTCATGGTTTCATAGAACCCTCACCTGTTTTTACTGTTTGTTAAATATAGTTTGTTAAATAAGACTTGTAACATTTGGCATCATCGTGTTATTTTTATGATGTAAATTGAGTGAGCAATAGCTGTATCGGCTCCAAATATCGGCTCAAGAAAATTGTCAGCCTGTATCGGTCATCGGATAAGGCTAATGAAACCAAATCGTTATCGGAAAAAATATATCCATATCGTTCGATCCATAAACCCAATACAATTTTCCAAAAAACATATTTTTTATCCAACTTTTCAAACAATGCACATAAAGCAATATAATGAATGCAGATCAAGCAACATTTAAAATATCACAATGGTAACCTTCTAAAAAACACCAACATAACACAAACTCTTTTACAATACCAACACAACAGAACAATAAAGGTGAATGTCTCCTCCTTATTTCATTTTGATAAAAAAATGCATAACATAGTACCGAATTTCTCCATTTGCTGTTTTTATTATTAAGTCCCATGCAAAGCATGCTGCTGAAAATATTCTGCTTAAATTAAAAAAAAAATCACGGTAGTTTCACTTGTGCAATCGAAAGTTTCACGTGAGCATGCAATAGTTTCACGTGATAATTTTAAAAATTATATAAAGTTTAGTTTTGCGTGCGCACGTGAAACTAAACTTTATTAAATTTTTACTCCATGTCTCCTTAGGGGCTCCTTAAATAATGATGCAACTACTTTTGAAACAAAAACCGTATCATTCGTGTTAAATCTAAACTAAAGAGAAACAGCATTAAAAAAAAAATTTTTGTGTAGTTACCACTGTACATCTATATATTTTTCATTTCACTTAAAATGCTTGGTTGTACTTAAAAAGCATATGTAAAATATCTCATTAAGAGCAATAAGTATATATATTTAATTAGTATAACACAAAATAAATATGTACTATAATTTATTAATTTATTTTTAATTGCGTTAACACAATTAGTTTGAGTTCTGGAAAAATAATTTCCCAGCATGCTTTGCATGCAACTGCTTTTGGAGAGTCATTTTTTTAATTAAGTGTTATTTTATGCATTTTTAGGTAAAGAGAAAGACTTAATAGTGTTTAATGTCCATTTATCTTATTGATTTAGAAGCGTTTGTGTTATATTTTTTCAAATTGTTTGGTTACCATCGTGCAGAAGAGTGGCGCTTGTGGTTAGGTTGTGGATGTGACGTATATCTCTCAATGAGCACTAACGGTGTTAATGCCTGTTTGGAGATCAGTCTCTTCTCACATACTCATGCAAAGTATCATATGTTATTATTATTAGCATGCTAACATGTGTTCATGCTAATTAGTATAATATAAAAAAAGTTTTATATAAAATAACAGAATTGAGTTCTTCAGACTACACTACATTGAGTTATTCAAACTACGCTAAATTGAGTTATTCAGACTACACTGAATTGAGTTGAGGCAACTAATTGAGTATTGCCATTTACTTTAAATTGAGTTGGACCAACTCAATATATTTTTAGTGTGTAAAGCAGTTTTTTATGAGTTAGGGGTACACATTCATATTGGATGGAATTCCTGCCCACAATTTTATTGAGTTAATCCAACGAATATTTTTTTTGAGTGTGATGTTAACTTAGCAAACACAACAACTGGAGTGACTATTGTGTCATGGTCATCGTGTTTATTTTTTTGTCTTATTTCTATAGTTGTATTTTTTGTAAGACAATCCGAGTAAAGACAAAAAAAGAGTACATTTTGGCCAGTCCTCACTTTCTGGCACCCCAAGACTTGGGTTTAGGGGTACTGTTTGAACTGGGTTATGGTTTGGAGTTAATGTAAGGGGGTGGGGATTGTGTGTGTGTGTGTGTGTGTGTGTGTGTGTGTGTGTGTGTTGACATTTGTACCATACAAACTGGATTTAATAGGTAACCAGTTAAGTACCTTAAATTAAGTACCTGACACCCCTCAACACACAATCACACCACATTAGGTCAGTAGGTCCTTTGTAATTTATTTCATTCTTTGTAACTGCAAATGTATCACTCCTCTATGACTGTTGATTTTGTGTCAGCACTTCCAGGTAAACAAGTTCTCAGGTGAAAAGCAGCAGGCCAAAGTTTTACCCACCCCCTGACTAGTGAAAAGTCTGATATTGGTAATGAATCACTCATGGTCATAGTGTGTAGGTGATCTCACTCACGTAGTGCAGACGACCAATGTCCAATGTGGGAGTCTGAGACGCCAGACCTGTGATAAAGATGACCTGGATGAATATTAAAGATCCCCTATGACATTGCTAAAAAGAACGTAGTTTTGGGTATTTGCTACCCAGTCGCACGAAGTTATGTAATTTTTTTTATTCTTTTTTGTGATGGTGTCACGAATTTCCGCGTTTTTTGTGATCGTTTTACAAATTTCTGTTTAAGTGTCATTGTCACATATCGGTTACTCAACTGCTTTTTCCTTTTTTTCAAACCACTTTCGCTTCAGTTTAGGGTTAGATTTGGTGTTTGCATTAGGATGTTACTTTAAGTATTGGTTTAATACTATTTTTTTTTTGTGGATTTTTTATATTTTCTGATTTTTAAACCATTGTCGCCTGGTGTTAGGGTTAGAGTTGGGTTTGGGTAAGGATGTCATTTTATGTAAATCTAACCTTAAGCCAAAGGACATTGATAAGAAAATAGGACAAAACTGTTGAGTAACCAATAGGTGACAATGACACACAAACAGAAATTTGTGATATGATCATGAAAAAACGTGGAAATTTGTGACAGTATCACGAAAAAGAATCAAAAAATTACAGGACTATAGGTGCGTAATTTCGTGACAGTGGGCTGGTATTTGGTGTTATTTAATCTGTTTGCATGGTTTATGGTTCAAAAAACAATTTTTTTTACACATACTGTACATGTTGCTTACTGAAACGTGACGATTTCTACAAAGCTCATCGTTCTGAAAGCATAGTGTGCTCTAGTGTTGTGATTGGCCGAATGCCTCAAGTGTGTGATGTAAATGTGACGTTCCTTACCATCGTGTTTGAATCATGGTTTAGTCAGTAGGAAATTCTTTAAATATGAAAACATAAACTACTTGTACAGGCCGTGAGTCAGAAGCGGGGGGAAATCATAATAAAGTGCATCGAGTCCACGTCAACAGGCCAAGGAATAAACTGTTGTAGTCAAAGTAACGAGATTTAAGTTGGAGACGATAACTCCCGTCAACGTAGACGTTAGGATTTGTAACTTTGCAAATCGAAAGCATGTACTAACACACCAAAACAAATGTAAAATGATGAAAAGGAAAACAGGGGCTCTTTAAAACAATATTCCAGGTTACTACCACACTTATTATGACATGCAGAGGTGTAAAGTACTTGAGTAATATTACTTGATAACTTTACTTAAGTATTATTTGGGGGGATTTTTACTTTACTTGAGTACAATTAAAAATCAATACTTTTACTTAAAAAAGTACTTTTTACTCCTCATTATTAGATTTTCCGTCAAAAGAACTTCTTTTTGACAGATCACTTAATTTCTATTCTTCCTTGCTCTTACCAAACCAATTGAATTGAGCTGATGGCCAGTTTAATTGAAATGTAATTTGTTCTGGATCCTTTGGACCAGTTTATGGAATTGGCCAACAGTTCATCTGATGATAAAGATTTTTCACTTTTTTGAAACCAACAGCACATGTGTTCCCGTGTGACTTGATTTTGGTGTATATCCTATTTGACAGACTCGCTTTCCATATTGTGTATCACAACTGTTTAGATCCGATCTGTGTCCTGTCGTGTTCTGCCGTTTTCTGGATTATCTGCACTTATGTTTCTATGGCAATTATGTCGCGCTGGCACTACCTCGACGTCTGCCGTGTTTACGTTTTACATGACGCAATCAGGGCGGTCAGACTTAAATGAATTTCCGGAAATGCGTTTTAAAAAAACAAACAATAAAATTCGTATAAGAATTCGTAGCTACTTTACAAGGTTGCTAATTCATAAACCATAATACACTCTTAGTAAAAGGTACAAGGCAGAGGCGTCTTGCCCATTCAAACCAAGTTTTTTTTTTAGCCAAATGGCTCAAAGAAACGTCCATTAATTTGTTACTTTCTTTTCATCTGTTTAATATGCAAAATATATTAATTCTGTGCTGCATCCTTGTCACTTTTCAATTTTTTTTGCTGTTTTGATCATGTTACATTACTTTATTCTGGCGGCAGGCGCTGCAGTCAGCGCAGCCGTCATCAGCGTGAGCGCGCTCACAAGCTTTGCTGTTGCTGCTGCATTGGCTATCTGAGGAATTAAAACATTTAAGAAACCCTCCCAACATGTCCAAACTCCAGTACGGTAATGTGCAGTTAACCTCCTCTGTTTAGAAAATGTATGGTTTAAAATGTGACCGTCTGGACGTTATATTAGTAGATTTCTAGATTCATCTTCTTGGAACAACGCCAAGGTTCGCCAGAGTTCACGGGGGCGCGGAATCACACATGCTCACCAGGGTTCTAAATTAACTTTTTTGACCACCAGCCAAAGTGGCTTGTAGCTTTCTAAAGTTACCAGCCAATCAGCATTTCCACTAGCCAAAATTTTTCCGGTGAAAATAAGAGAAATTACGAGTGCCACTGAATGCAACAATGATTTGTTTTTTCCTTCGCGTGCATGCGACAATCCTGACAAAACATGACAGCATTTTTGTGATGAAACATAAGCTTTCTTCATTTCTCTGTTGATAGACATAAAGCTTTACTGGGGCACAGGCCTCCCATTTTTTGCTGACTTTTTTGAAAGCCTGCTGTGTGCAAGTATACAATGTCCTTTGCTTAACCAACTATTCTACAGTGCAACAGGTACTGCGAAAGATAAATATGTATTTAAAAATATTTAAGTATAATCTTCATCATACCTAACGTTATTATAATGTTTGGAGGCATTAATGGCATAAAATGTTTGGTAATAATGACAGCAGAGAAATATTTTCTACATTATACAATGATAGCAATGATAAATAACTTATTTTATGTCATTTTATGACTGCTATACTAAATAATCTCAGTCATAGTTACTGTTAACTGTTATGTAAGTGTCCTAGAGTTAAATATTAGTAAACTAAATATTAATTTAATATCTGTAAATACAGAACAGGATAACACATACATCTGTTGATTTTCTCAGCAACATTGCAATTCAAAAGACTTGACAAAAGGTTTTCCTGAGATTTTTCCTCTAATGTTTGAGACCTGACAGGGTGAGGATGTAGTGTCTTACCTCCCTTAAACTCATCATCTCTTCTTTCTGCTTCTCTTTCCCTGCTTTGCACAAAACATTTCTGATGTCCATCTACAGAAGCCAATAATGATCGTTGATCGAGTCAAAATAAGATTATCATTATTATTTAGAAACGTACTTCTCGTCATGTTTTCATAATTACTCATTTGCGTGGCGTCCCCTTTGGATGCAGTTGCGCACGCGGATGAACGCAAAGACGCGCGTGGACATGGATACATGCGTGCATGCGTCAGTGCGATGCTTCGTCGCTTTACAAGCGTAAATTGGGTAAATACTTTGCATATAGATCTGAATACACTAGTTAACTGCTAAAATTTAAACTTGAGATTTACACCTGGGCACAAAAGATTTACACTGGGGAACGTGCCTCAAAGGGGTGTGGCGACACCATCTATCCTCCCTGCTCTGCCAGTTCGTTCTCCTTCTTCCGTTTGTTTTCTGGTGGACGCACTCCGTTCGTTTCCACTGGTTTCGCTGCAAACTGCGCGCAGCCAATGGGCGTATGAAACATCATCACGCAGCATTACGGCACACTGTTTATGGGAAATGTAGGAATTACTGCCAGAGGGATAAATGACGAGAACGGAGCTTTATGTATCATGCTTGCAATGCCTCATGCATCACCGGCCAAAGTGGCTAGTGAGTTTTTATTAACACCCGCCAAAATGAATTTTAACCCGCATTTGGCGGGTTGGCGGGTGTTAATTTAGAACCCTGATGCTCACATATGAGGTAATATTTGATGCAATAATCCGTTCCTTTAGCCTAGAAATCTAGACGCACCCTAGCGGCCGCAAAATATATTTGCTGCCAGGGTTTAGTCTAGGCACTCACAATACACTTAACCGGTCCAAAAACCAAAAATTGGTCAGGCCAATCACATCGTGTGTAGCGTCTGTGGGGCGGGCTTAACATGATGACGACAGAGCTGCAACGGTTCCTACTTGAAAACAGAGAATGGCTGCTGCTGCTGGCGAACAGCTATCTTTTGAAGCGGCTTTGGCCGCGACTCTGGAGGACTTAGACTTATGTTTTTCTTTGAGAGAAGAGCAAATAAACCCTACTAAATAAAGAAAGATGTGTTTGGAGTTTTGCCGACTGGTTACGGTAACTACGTCACCTTCTTCGTTGCTCTGATCCGTCATAGCGCTATCCTATTGCGTGCAGAGGCATTTTGAGGGACAACCTTATATCCCGCCCCTTGCATTGAGCCGTTTGTGTGAAGAGTTGCCAGACCTTACATCTTGATGTAGGTCTGGCTAACCAGGCTACCGTTCCTTTGTATCTAAAAAAAATTTTTTTTATCATTATTGAACATTAAACTCAATCACGTGGCTATAGCTTATGTCATTTTCGTTGTTTATATACTTTATGGATTTAAAATGACATTAATTTCATAATGCAGTTGTTGTGCAAAATGCATTAATGACACAATTAAACAAGTCATTAAACTTGTTAGTAAACGTAAATAAACAAACATGCCGTTTCAGATGTAAATATGATGCCAATATGTCATTATTCTGATTGAATAGTATTTGATATAAAAGTTAGTCAACATTATTTTTGAGTTTTTGCATGAAAGCAGGGGTGTTCAGATTGTTAGAAATGTAGGTGCCATGGAAAAGACTGAAAGCTCTATAATATTTTGTTTGATGTCTGTGTATGCACAAATTTCTGTGAGCTGTGCACACTGTGCCCCATTAAAAAAATTGGTGCATGCCCTTGCAAGATCGTACAAAGTTGTCACTGGGGCGGTACCTTAAAAAAAAGTACGCTTTTGTACCTAAAAGGTCCATGTTGGTAACTTAAAAGGTACAAGGTGGTACCCCACAAAATGGTCCTGTGTCAACTTTTATACCTTTTTTCTGAGATTATATGATGGGAATCGTACAAAATCATACGGTTATTAGAGAAAATCTGTAGTGAAGCCTCAACCTTAACTTGGAATAAAAGCAGATCGTACAAATGAATGAATGTGATCATATCAATTCCCACGAATCAGCCACCCCAGTTTATGCTTCACTTATGCTGAATGCTCCTTTATGATTGAGGTTTAGTCCTGAATTACATTAGGATCAAACATAGGATCAAACCCTTGGCACAGCATCTTTACTCATTCAATGTACTCTCTATATCGTATGTATCTCACAACAGGTAACACAGTGCCCTCAGGTAAAGCCCTCCAGGCCCAGACGTCTGTCCTGGCCTTCCGTGGTCCTCTCGGAGCCCAGCACACAGGTGTCCCTGCTGGGCTCTTAAACAGGACAATAGGCGCTGGATCTGAATGGGTTCAGACTTTACACACACAGACTTCGAGAGTCATTCCCCACTGAGGTATTGTGCCGCGCAACAACAACAACATCACAACACAATACACTCTCTTTCTCTCTCACTCACTCAACTCCTTTCTCTTGTGTCCAAGGACTCTTTACCTGGCAGACAACAACAAAAAAAGAAAAGAAAATCCCCTGTATTTACATTAAAGGAGGGACCTGTGGTATAGCTGGTCACCAAGCCGGTCTAGTGTGATGGTTTAAGAGGGGTTTTGGGAAAGCTCAATAATAACAAAACTGGTTGTTGCAGGCGGTTCACACACATCTGTTTGTGTGTTTTGGCATTGAGTCTGATTGAGAAGCAGGTCTGTTCAAATGAAGTCAAATGCACTTTTCAGGATTAAAGTCTTTAGGTTGTTTGCCTCTGTCTCTTTTTAAAGTAAATCTATGGGATTTTTCTCCCAATTTATCATCTTACTGCGTGTGCGTGTGTTGAATCTTTCTGCTCATGTGACACATGGATTATAATTGTACAGAAGAGAAAGACAAAAGTAGAGCAACATTTGACGCTGGGCATTGTATTACATGGGAATGAGGGCGCAGGAAGATGATCCTGTACGGGACGCTCTGTTTCTAGAGATGAATTTTACATTAAACTCATGGGACTCATCCAACCTCGGTTTACAAGTCACTCTGTAGAAATCACATCTAAGTGTTCAAAAGATCATCTGACGCCAGATGATGTTCATCAGGTGTTTGATTTCTCAGCACACACAGGACAGTGACCTCCACGAGAGAATATTATATTAATCCTTCTGTTTACGACACTTAATATTAGGATGAACCAAATGTACTATGTACAGTAATTGATCGACATATACCAGGATCTGATCCACTGCAAATATGATGAGCAAAACGACCCCCAAAAAATAAGTCTAGTTTTTAGACCAAAACTTTTAAATGCAAGTGATTTTGTGCATAAAACAAGCAATTTTGCATGGGGTATGCAAAAAAATCTTGAACATTTTTCTCAAACACTAAATTCAAGAAAAATTCAAGAAAATAATTTTTTGGGGTCATTTTTCTCATCAAGGAAAAGCATCTTAATTTAAGAATTTTTTTATTTTTTAACTGAAAACAAGACAAAAATACTAAGATTTTTTTTCTTGAAATTATTTTTTTTTGCATTGTATATCTAGCCTGATCTCATGAGAATTCCAACATTTTTACAAGTTGGCTAATTCGTATGAATTCGTACAAAGTTAATCGTGCACATTTTTGTACAATAATCTGGCAAAAAACAATAACAAAACCCCAACGTAACAATGGGGCAAGGCAAATTGTACAAAAATTTACGAATATGCACTGCAAAAAATTATTTTCAATAAAAAGATTTCTTAGTATTTTTGTCTTGTTTTCAGTAAAAATATCAAAAAATTCTTAAATTAAGATGCTTTTTCTTGAGCAAAACGACCCAAAAAAAGTAGTCTAGTTTTTAGACCAAAAATATTAAATTTAAGTGATTTTGTGCATAAAACAAGCAAAAAAAAATCTGCCAATGTGGTAAGCAAGTCTAAAAACTAGACTTGTTTTTTTGGGTCGTTTTGCTCATCAAATTTTTAGATATTTTTACTGAAAACAAGACAAAAATAATTTTTTTTTTTTTCTTGAAAATCATTTTTTTGCAGTGGGGTCGTACTCATTTATACGAATTAGCAACCTTGTAAAATACGCACAAATTGCCATGATATAGCGTTGCTCAGTCCTTTCAGAAAAACTAGTTTTTTTGTGATTGTTACGGGCAAAAATCCTTGATCTTGTGGCACGTTTTCTTAAAAAATGCGATGGAATATGCAGGATATTTATACAAGTTTATGCGATGAAATTGCGGGAACTTGCAGAAACTGTTTGCAGCTTTTGAATGATGTTCACGTCACTTTATAACGCTCCCATGGCAACAGGGGACATGGCTCCATTTGTCTGAAGTAAGTGCAACATTTTTCAACTTTCTGCTAAGATATATGTGACTTTTTGCTACGAAAATGCAGGGATTATGAAATCATGCAAGCCCGCATATTTTGTACACAGGAAAATCTGCAATTTATGCTGCGAAAGTGCAGCGTATTTGAAAAATGCGGCCCTGCATAAATATGCGGACTTTGGCTAATTAAGCGTTGAATCATGCGATCGCATAATCGCGTTTTACTGGAGGGACTGGTTGGTGTATCAACAAAACGCATATGTACAGAACAACACAATCATACCGATAAGATTTGTTTTATTTGTTATTTGTTTATTATTTCTAACATATAAAGAACTCGGACGTAAAACCCTGTATAGGCGGTTTCATTGCACGTATGCACGTAGTCTCGGGTATGCGTCTGAACCGAAACGAACTTCTGGTCTGTATTTATTTATCGGTCTGGCTAGTGGCTAAACTGATCTCTAAAAAAATAGCTTGTAGAAAATGAAATGCTTTTGGGTTTTTTTAAAGGACGAAGGGGAAGACGACGAGCATGGATCACAAATATGCAGAGAGGTTTGGCAGCCAGGCAAAAACGTCAGGACTTGTAAAATTAACGTTAGCTCAGTAACGTTAGCTCAGTGTAATAGTTAATACGTATTAGATATGAACGAAGGTAATTTATTTGCCATTTATTTCCCTTGTTATCAAAAATAAACTACTGTTAAAGGAGAAGTCTACCGGAAGTTGCGTTTAGTCCACAAAGCCGTTTGTTTATGTTATTGCTGTTGAAACCCTCTATAAGCATACAACAAAGCGGTATTTATGAATGACTTTAGGCCAGGATTTAACGGATTTGAAGTGAAAGTATTTGATCAATGTATAATATGTGCCGAGAGCATTCGGTTAATATTATCAAATTTTTGACTGAGGTGGCATTTAGCGGCTTTTGCATCGGACCTTCTCATATATTTTTTCAATTAATTCCTAACCTTCTTTGTACTAGACCCGTATTCTTTTCAAGTTAAAGCTGCTACATTTTTTATCTGCATTGTAA
The DNA here is from genome assembly GCF_030506205.2 of Paramisgurnus dabryanus. Taxonomy (NCBI): domain Eukaryota; kingdom Metazoa; phylum Chordata; class Actinopteri; order Cypriniformes; family Cobitidae; genus Paramisgurnus; species Paramisgurnus dabryanus. The sequence goes on from NC_133342.1 coordinate 4,719,518, forward strand.
ACTTTCTTTAGACCTGATTGTGCCAAAGTGGTTAAAAAGACAAACATTGAGTATAAATGAAAGGCTATCTTTAAGTGCTGTCAGTAGTCTATAATAAAGTGTTTGAAGAGGCCCTGGAGATGTCTTGGAGGATATGCATGACAGCAGATCCTTGGGCAATTACAGAAGATTCACATAATCGCTACGGAAGCGTTTGGTTTCATCTGGCCATGCGTGTTAGGACAAAACATTTTTGTAATTATCAACGTGTTGCATAACCTGCTGGATAACTCCGCTGATTGGAATTTTGATCGCATGTGAGCAGGAATAATCGTTTGTGGCCCAAAGGAAAGTTGTATTGTTCAGAGGTCGCTCGCAGTTTAAGAGATTTATTGGAGATGATTGCTTTGGTATCTTACTGTAGCAATCTGATTTGGCACAGTTTGGAACATTATCAAGATCTCTTCTGATGCTCAGGAGAAGACACAAGATATTATAATATATGTATGTATATACAAAAAAGTAAAAAAACAACACTCAGAAATTGCTCTTTAATAGCTTTGTCAGACATTAGAGATCATTGCTTTAGTGTCATGGTTTCATAGCAAATCTAATTACAATTTGGGACGTTATTTCTTGTTGCGTTTCCATTACCTGCACTGTAAAAAATTCCGTAGAAATGACAATGTTATTGCAGCTGGGTTGCCGGTAATTTACCGTAGATTTACATTTATGTTATTAACTGGCAAGAGTTTGTTCAAAGTTAAATAAATTTTAAATATTAACAAGTCTTTATCTTTACAGAATAAAACTATACAATAATAGCCTCATGCAAAGCATTCAGGGAATCAGAAATCATCATCAACCTTTTTCTGTTTTTTGCTTCAGATTTTGTTTCCCAGAATGTTTTGCTTGATGCTGTTTTTTTAGTTTTACTCTGTAAAGACAAAGACTTGTAAATGTTTAATGTTCATTTAACTTTGAACAAAATATTGCCAGTAAAAAACATAAATTTAAATCTACGGTAAATTACCGGCAACCCAGCTGCAATTTATACGGAATTTTTTTTACAGTGTGCGCAAATTCATTGTATTGAAAATACGGCAATGGAAATACGTCAATTTCGCAAAAACTCCCATATATCGCAAAAAGTTTTACGTTCGCATGAGGTGGTTTTTCAGGAAATTCGGAAAAGGTGTATTTCGCAAACCGCAATGAAAACCTGATACAAGTAAGTTACATAATCATTATTTAAAGATGACGCAGTATGGGTACTAAAGCATCCCAGAAACACCTTATACATGTCTGCACACAAGAGGTTTGCCAATAATGTTTTGATAACACTCCTACAGCTCTTTTGATTTTTAATAATGTACTCTTACTTCCAAGAAACACCTACAGTATACAGTTTTGCGCAAACCTGTAATAGAAAGCAGCTTCTACGATCTTTTCTATTAATCGGCTATTACGTTATCGCATCTCTTTGGAAGCTCTAATAAATGCACAAGAGAAAGTTTTTAATGCACTTATAGTTAAAATGTGGTATAATAATATATAATACTTTTTATTAGTCAATAGCATACAGCAAAAATGTTGTTCAAAGGTTGCTCTTTCAGATCTTAGATCCTTGTGTTTTGGTTTCTTAGCAAATCTTATCACAGTTTGGGACATTATTGAGATCTGTTAAGATAATGTTTTGATGCATTTAAAGTTTACATTTGATACACATCCAGATGAGAAAACGTGTACTAAAATACACTTAGTAAATGCACAAATTTTTTACTTTTTTTGTACACAAAAAAGTCTTTAGTAAGGCAAACTTAAGAACTTCTAAGTGTACTCAACTGTGCTATTTACTTCTTACATATTCTTTTAGTACATTTTACTGGGGGTAAATAAATTTAGTCTATTAATATTTTTATTTATTTGGATCCCCATTAGCCATTATCAAGGTAGTGGCTATTCTTCCTGGGGTCTGACAAGTAAAAAACAAAGTTACATTACATTTATTCATGACAAAATAAAAAACAATACCCAAACCCATAATTCATTCAAAACATCACAATCAGCAAATTATCTGAGTACTGTACCATTAAATAATTATTAAAAGATTTATTTTTAAATAAATAGTTTAGTTACAATCTAACCAATAGAAATAATCTGTAAAATCTACAGATGCATAACTGTGACAAATAAAACTCTTCAATCTGAAAGGGGAATCTTGAGTCTAAAAATGTTTTTCATGTGAGTTCAAACACTAAATGTGTTTGTTTCTGTCTTTTATCTTTCACAATGGTCACAGATGAAAAGGTCAAATGCTCACGCCGGTCTGGTCAGTGTGTGATGCACATCAGCGCACTATTAAAGGCTGTTAAAGCTTGTCTTGTGCTGTGATCTACTTCAAAGGTGTGAGGATTTCAATGTGTGTGTGTTACATTTAACCTTATAATTACACTTAAACACTACAGTTGTTTAGAAGAGACTAGATAAGATCTAACCTCAGTTGTCTCTCTCTACACACACACACACACACACACACACACACACACACACACACACACACACACACACACACACACGAGAAGCTATTAGGCTGTCAGTTACTATCAATAATTATTGATCAGTAAAATTAAAACATTTCATCATCTTATGCACTAATGCATCTGTTTATATAGTTAACCCCTTGTTTGGGTAATACTATGGTACTTTCAAATTACTGTTTAAATAGCATATTATTAGTTGCTGTTTTGTATCTCAAGTAAGATAAGTTAAGTGCCTAATTCATTTGAACTTTAGTACAATGTATGCGCCAGTGATGTTGAGTTTAGGGATGAGGCATTATTATTTCTCTATCCAGCCCAGTTTTGTATGAAACACATTATTTGTTGTTTTAAATTCATACGAATTAGCCACATTACATTTGCAGTTAAATAACAAATTTTATTCAATGTGCATTCAAGCTAACACAATTTTATAAAAATACGGACTCATGAAGTGGCTTATTCGTACAGTATGATACTAGCTTTTGTACAATTTGCATTTTCCCGCTGACGTTGGGGTTAGGGGTGGGGTTTCCTTCGTGCTTTTTCAAATAATCGTACATTGCTATGACATCAATGAGTTTAGGGTTGTATTATCAGTATGTGTGTTCCCCACAACTTTTGCCCTGCTAACAAAGTACTCTACCAAAAAACACAAGTTACGAATGTTACAAACTCCTGAGAGATCCGGCTGGTTTTGACATTATATAAAACCCAACCGTCTCCCATTCCCAAACCCACCACTGTACAGAGTATAGACGCAGAGAGATGCGCAATTCACCGGGAAACAAAGACCAGCTATGCGATACATGCGACACAGAATTTGTACAAATGTGAAGCTAAGGTTCATCCAAACAGTTGCTAGATTTGTTGTAGTCCGTTTTATCACAAGTATGCAAACTTATGTGCACGGTCAAATGCATAGCCTTGCAAAGTATAGTTTATTTGACAGATGTTCGATGCATAAGCATTGCGACAAAATGCAATGCATCTCCTGGGCTACATACTACATTCTCCTGTAGACCCATGCACAACCTAAAATCTGGCGTGCGCGTACAGTACAAGTGCACTCTTCTGATCAGGGCCGGAGCCACCGGGTCCCCTCACCGCCAATATAACAGCACCTCAGATCACCATTAATGTTGAATGGGATTTTAATGATAAAATGTGCTATTTACATATGCGTAGTGTATTGTCTTGAGTGAATAATAACCTAAAATAGCAATACGGTCTGTGAGGAAAGGTCGATTTTTGATTGGTCAGTGTCCCCCCACCCTAATAACATTACGTAGACATTTTTGCACTACGAAAAGCAAACATGAATGCTACGAACATTCCATAATTTCAATAGCCTGGTTAGCCAGACCTACATCAAGATGTAAGGTCTGGCAACTCTTCACACAAACGGCTCAATGCAAGGGGCGGGATATAAGGTTGTCCCTCAAAATGCCTCTGCACGCAATAGGATAGCGCTATGACCAATCAGAGCAACGAAGAAGGTGACGTAGTTACCGTAACCAGTCGGCAAAACTCCAAACACATCTTTCTTGCTTAAAAAGGACTTCAGTAGGGTTTATTTGCTCTTCTCTCAAAGAAAAACATAAGTCTAAGTCCTCCAGAGTCGCGGCCAAAGCCGCTTCAAAAGAAAGCTGTTCGCCAGCAGCAGCAGCCATTCTTTGTTTTCAAGTAGGAACCGTTGCAGCTCTGTCGTCATCATGTTAAGCCCGCCCCACAGACGCTACACACGATGTGATTGGCCTGACCAAATTTTGGTTTTTGGAGCTGTTAAGTGTATTGTGAGTGCCTAGACTAAACCCTGGCAGCAAATATATTTTGCGGCCGCTAGGGTGCGTCTAGATTTCTAGGCTATAATTTCAAGGTTTAATGTAAGGAATAATTGACGACATGCTGTTGAATTATTAGTAAAATAATGCATCACCACGATTCACCACCTCGGGTGTGCATTATTTTTCAATGTTTTTTCTGGTTTTTGTACTTAAATCGCTGTTGTGAGTAGGACTATTTCTTCCACGTCTCATCCCACGGCTCTTTTGCTTTCTCCAAAACGTAATTTTAAAGCTGGCAATGGAGGCTCAAGCCATTGATAGCATTCTAATGCAGTTATTTTAATGAAGTTATTAGAAAGAGAGCGAGAGCGACATGAACACAGAGAGAAGAAAGGGAGAGCAAGAGAGAGAGAAACAGTGCTGTTATTGCCTCGAAAATTGTCTATCATGTTGTTTATGTTAGTCAGTTATTACAGTTAACGGAAGTGATCTGGAACTGTAATGCGGTCAAGAGAACTGCCTGGAACTACGTTCGCCGTGCGTTTCCCAGAAAATAATTGCACACCTCAGAACATTCATCAGCCAATCAGATTCAAGCATTCAACGGACCCATAGAATAAAGTAAGATTGTTCAGTACATTGCTTACCATAGCTGCAGTTTTTGTGGTTTAATTACAGAGATGTTTGTTTATAACGCTTTAAAACTAAGCAACGTACCAAAGCTAAATGTATTTTCTAGCTGAGAGACTTATGCTGAGTTTACACCAACCGCGTTTCGGCGTCAAAATCGCGTCTACCGCACGTGGTTTGCTGCTCGAACAAGTTGGATGCATTCGCGCGCGTAGAGCGTTGTAGACGCGTGGAAACAGCAAGCATTTGACGCGCGTCAGAGGCAAACTCCGCTTCTTGTGGGAGGGGCAAGTGCTATGCGGTTGGCTTTTTGCAAAATGACTGATGTTGATTGTGCATTTATCGAGAGAGTTACCAGTTTGTATTTGGTAACCTTACTATAGGGGGAAAAAAAACGCTGCGGGTCGATAAACGTCACCTGACTCAAAAGTGAAGTGTATTACAATTAGCAGGTTGCCCGATGTCCTCACTGACACTCTTCCAATCGAGGTCCTTTTTATTCCTGTCTCTATAGAAATAAGAACATGTGTCGTATAGCTCCGGGTGACTGCTTATGGACAATTTCAAGCGTTGGTTGAATGAGTGACTTCGGGAGGAGCTGCCACCACAGCAACAAGCAGGCTCCTGATTGGTTAACGCGGCGCGAAATTCCGCCAAAGTTTACATTTTTCAACTCTGGCGTCAGCCGTAAATACGCGTGAACTGCAAAATGCACAAAAGCACAATTTGCGCGTACCGCGCACAACGCTCAAAGAGGCGGAAACGCGTCTTCCGTGCCTCGGCACCTCCTGACGCGCGTCAACGCGTCTTCACATTGACTTAACATTGAAATTACTCGCGCTTCACGCCTCTACCGCGGTTGGTGTAAACGCAGCATTATACGCATTCATGTGATCACCCCCTCATCAGCGCTCGGCCGGCACCGGCACTGCTTCTGATGAAAAAAATTGTCACGCGCACTGAACACAGACCTTACAATAAACCCCAGCAAAATGAAATTTGCATACAAGTTGACTTTGAAGAACAAAAACCATGAAATGAAAGAGAACATAATAAAAATGTATTTGATTTTTGTCACATTATTGCGTGAGCATTAATAAAAAGCCTTTATAAATGTATTGGATATGAAATGTCAAATCAACAACTGCATTTTATTTGTTTTATTTTGTTAAAGTCTGTAAAAATGTACGGTCTCAACGATCTACAGTACGTCACTCACAAAAGCCTTTTCAGTCCCCCATTCATTTCACTTATTCTCAAACATTAACCCGCAACACTAAAAGTCTGTTGCAGAGATTTTTGGGTCTGTTTGGATTTTCAGAACAGAACGTAGTGATGAACAACTGGGTTTTACTACTAAGTGACCACATTAGAGAGATTCCAGAGTTTGTGTTTACTGTACAGGGGACAAACGCAGCTATTGAGCGCATGCCGAGCTGTGAATGAACTCATTCTGTTCAAAACACACAAGCAGATCCCCGGCACATTCCCCATTTACAAAACACACCCACCACTTCAAGAAAATAACCCTGTAAATGGCAATACACACACAGTCAGTGTTTTTTATTAAGTATTAAATGTTAAATTTTTCACATTTTTGAGGAGCCATTGAATTTCTCCAAATATTATTTTAGTTTAAGCTAAAGTCAAAAGTGTACTTTGAGTGACACATGCATTTAACTCTCTTACCATTCCAAGCTATTTTAAGTATTCAAGGTACGTTTACAACAAATATCAATGCATTCATACTGTACATAATGAATAAAAATTAATATGACATTTATGTTTTTTTTAAGAGAAGCAAAGGTGGTTTTACCTTAAACTGAAGAACAGAATAAAGGATAATCCTAAGTGAAACCTATTCTCTTTCATAATCTAACTTATGTTTCATAGACAGCTAGTAAGTCTCTTTATGTATTTCCTCTGTATAATCTCATAATTGTGACCCTGGAACACAAAACGAGTCTTAAGTCACACTGATATATTTGCAGCAATAGCCAACAGTACATTGTATGGGTCACATTTATTAATTTTTCAATAAGTCATTAAAATATTAAGTAAAGATCATGTTCCATGAATATAATTTGCAAATGCCCTACCGTAAATATATAAAAACATTATTTATCATTAGTAATATGTGTTGCTACTTCATTTGGACATCTTTAAAATTGATTTTCTCAATATTTAGATAATTTTTTGCACCCGATTTTAGATTTTCTAATAGTTGTATCTCAGCCAATTAGTGTCCAATCCTAACAAACCAAACATCAATGGAAAGTTTTTTATTTATAAGAAATATACATTTCAAAACATTTACCCTCATGACTGTTTTTCACTGGTTTTTACTAGTTTTTGTGGATAAGGGTCAAATACATGTCTCTTCTAGAGTTACAGAAGAGATCTTAAAGGAAAACACCACCGTTTTTCAATATTTTACTATGTTCTTACCTCAACTTAGACAAATTAAATTCATCTCTGTTTGGATCCTAAGGAATGAATGGGGCTAGGCTAAATGCTAACACATTCACGACACGTTGTTCAAAGATTAAGAGCACGCATTGAAAAAAGATAGGGATCTATTAACTCGTCTAAGTCGAGGTAAGGAAGTAGTAAATATTGAAAAACTGTGGTGTTTTTCTTTAACAATGTTTCAAATTGTCCTAAAGGTTGCCTAATGCCAATTTCAGACTGCACATTTTTTTTTTGTCAGGTCACAGATCTTTTCATACTGCATGACTATCTTGGGAAGCGTTCAGTTGCTGCCGTGTTGACACTGCGATAGGGGGCTTCACACTGCATGACTTTACCATAGGAAGAATCGGCAACAACTTTGTCCCTGTTCGCACTTCGCAAACTACGTCTCACAACCAAATGTTTAAGAAATGACAAGGAAACAACGCAAGGTCACGCATGCAAGACCCAAGTTCTCACTTGAGACTGGGATTATTATTAAAAATGGAAGCCCGCAAGAAGCTTGCCATACGAATTGCATGTGTTCTTATTAGCAACGAAAATATGAAAAAGAAAAGAAGATGGTTGGGGAGACTCCTCCCCAAACTTTCAGCAGCCCTTAATGTTGCGCTCTCATTGGCTGTGAGTCATCGCTGATGTTATTTTCAGTCAATTTCACGATTTTTAATCGCTGACAGATCCAGATATCTAGCATGCCAGATATCTCACAGGTTTCAGCGACTCGTCTACGATTCTCTCAGATCGCGTCTTTAATAGTTCACTTGCGTGAACAAACACCAATTTGCCAGCCTGATATCACGAGAAATCACACATATTTTACGAGTTGGCTAAAAAAGGATGAATTCATACTGCGTTAATCGTGCAAAATCATAAGATTTTCATGAAAAAAACAACAATGAAACCGAACCACTAACCCCGCCTTAACCCCAACATCACAGGGGTCAAGGCAAATCATAATAAAACTTACGAATGTGATTGTATGAATTTATACAAATTAGCCAACTGTTAAATACTTTGCTGCCTTAAATTTTTTTCGGATTTACAAGTCATTTTAACTTACTAATATTTATCTTGACTACAGATGAGTTGATATAACTACAGGTGAGTTGTTGTAACTTATAATATAAAAAGAGTCAACTTAATTTTTATAAGTTGTAACAACTCATCTCTTGTCAAGATAAATAATAGTAAGTTGACATGACTTATAAATCTGAGTTGATTTAACAAAAACATTTAAGGCAGCAAAGTTTTTACAGTGTACGAATTCTCGTGAGATAGCGTTGAATTTGCATGTGATTTTGGGCATTTGTCTGCGATTTCTCAAAACCTGTCAGCGAGTCAAAATAGGGGCTAAAATTGTCTCAACTCGGCATAAAATGCAAAAGTCTGAAATCAAAGTTAAAATGAAACCAAACCTTTTCTCATCACATTTGTGCAAGATCATATGAAGAGTTTGGTTCCTAAACGCCATTTTTGAAAAAATGAGTTAGTGCCAAAATCAGTATTATATCAGGTCAGTATTTAAAAGTAAATTCTTCATTTTACGCAAAATCCAATATCCGCTGTGTTATTCTGTCATCTTTTCTACCTTTTTTCCCAAAACGCAATAAACGCCACTACTTCTTTTCTACAGAATGCAATAAATCCGCTCCACAAATTACAGCGCACCATTCCACACAATGTAAACAAACAATGGCGGCGCGTTGAGTACACAGAGTCCTAGTTTTCCTCATCTACTATGTACTTCATGATCAACAAACAAACAAAAACTAAATAATACTTTAATAGCATTGATTAACCTGTGGTGGTTTTCTGTGACGGGAAAGAAACGAAAGTCATCAACATCTAATATTTTACGAGAGAGGCACTCGGGAGACGATCGCTTGTTCTCCCATTGACCCCAGTGGATCTTATGAAAAACTTTCCATAATTTTACTCAAAGTCAACGAGAATCACAGCTGATCGCTGTGAAAAATGTTAAACGACGACGTCAAGTATAACCGCAGCAATGACAGTGTTCCTAATATGACAAAGTAAGTGTTTTGATTAATGCCATTAATGTTTATTTTTAACGTCATTGTGTACAACTGATCAACTAAATGAATATAAAATGGCAAAAATGAATGCACATTTATACACTGATTCAATACATTCATAGAATTTTGAAAAAAAAAAAAACGGGATTTATTGCATTTTGTGGAAAAAATTATTCGTTTTTATAATAAATCTTTGAAAATCAAGTTATGGATTTGAATTTTTTATGTTTTTATAACCTTAAGATGCCATGTGAAAGTTTGTAACCGAAAATAGTGGTTTACATCTTGTCACTTTCTTGGTATAGAAAACACGTTTTTACCGAAATTTGTCAAAATGGATTTATTGTGTTTTGGAACCAAACTCTTCATATATATGCTATTCACAATAAATAGCTTTTTATTTTTACTAAATGTAGGGACTTTTTGTTTCTGTAAATACATTTTGGCAGAAACATTCAAGATGAAACTGCCACCCACTTAAATATTAAACATAACATTAAGTCTCAAGAGCAAAGTTTGAGGTAAAAAATATTTAATTAAAAGTTAATTTTGTTCTCATTTTGTAGCTTTTGGTCTACTGCTCAAACACATCATAAAGTCAAATCATACAAAATCATTATTATTTACAACGTTGTGAATTTTGGATGTGGTCTTGTAAAGGCGAAATGTAATTCTCAGAGTTCTGAGAGTTTTCTTCAAATGCCGGTACTGATAAACCGGAGTGCTCTTGTTATTCAGGTTGATCGATATAAAACATGGAGACAGTTTAACTTCAACTAACTTGCTTAACAAGAACAAGAAGTCTTCAGATTAGAGTTTATACCGAGGCCTGAAACACGCTTGCAGATGAAAACCGATGTATGCATCTTTTTCAATTGCAGTGTCTCATTGTCTGCTCTGCTGTCTTCTTTCCTCCTTTATATATATTTTTTAAAGATGTGAAACTTCCCCATTCAAGTATAAGGTTTCTTAATGTGAATAAACACATCACATACAGTACAGTATGTTCAAACAAAACAGCTCAGCATTGCCATACTTATTGTGCGCGAATATGACAAGATAATCCAGTTTTGGATTTGGGCGACATCAATCCTGTCATACCTGTTGATGTGTGTTTATAGAGCTTAAAGACTGTGGATGCAAAAAATGCTATAAATTTCCAGATCTGACAGCGTGCATTATCAAGGACGTTTGATAAAAGGCAAATAAGTGGAATTCCAGTTGGCTTTGAAAACAAAGTCAAGCTTTTACATCTACACAGTTTCCCAGGAGAAACCCGTCGGACGCCATGCGAGATAAATGTGTTTGAAAAAGACAAGTAAACGATCTGTCAACATCGAGACAATCGTCTGTCAGACGCATGTAAACGCACACGTGTGTACGTCCAGTAAACAGCAACAAATCTATTCCTCAAACACACTGGTTTCTGTTATGATGAAACCCATCCGTTGTTGGCAACAGGAGCTTATTGCTGGCGAGACAAGCCGCCTCTGCTAGCGTGCAAATCCTGCTGCAACTTGCAACCTTTGACTTACTCACACAGCAGGCTCACGTGTGCAAAGTGCATTTAAACACACACACACACGTGGACATGCACATACACACTAATGCAGATGATCTATGCCATTGTCATCTTTATCTGAGGTACAATAAAGCAGCTAGCACATGGTCTACAGATCACATGTGTGGTGATGAGAGAGAAGATTTGGCACACATGCCCTCTAATCGCTCTCGGTTTTGTTCTTACATGCCAGCTTGAGTATTTAAATAAAGAAGTATTTGTTTCATCGCATTACTACACACAAAACTGTTTACACAGCACTGCATTAACCGATGTTTGAGACAAAAACACATCTGAATAAAATATTGCAGTTGCATTCTTTCAAAAGAATGCTTTGAAAATAGTGCTGCAGCCTGGGCTGACAAAAATATGTATGTATTTTACGAGTTGGCTAATTCGTTTGAAGTCAATCGTACAAAAATGTCTGATTGTCATACTAAAAACAATGGTGAAACCCTGCCCCTAACCCCAAAGTTATGAGGTGAAAGCATAAAAACAAACAAATTAAGAGTTTGTCATCAAGTTTCTGTCATGCACACTTTGACCCCAGGGGATCTTAGGAAAAACTTTCCATTATTTTACTCGAAATCAACAAAAATCGAGCAGCACCAAAACATTTTACAGCTGATCGCTGTCAAAAAAGTTCAGCAACGACGTCCCAGCAGCATTGACAGTGTTCTTAATATAACAAAGTAAGTGTTTTGATTCATGCCATTTATGTTTATTTTTAATCAGTGTTTACCACTAGTCAACTAAATGAATATAACATCGCAAAGATGAATGCACATTTATATATTGATTCAATAGATTTATAGCATTTTGAAAAAATTATCTGTTTTTATAATAAATCTTTGAAAATCAAATTATTGATTTGAATTTTTTATGTTATTATAACTTAAAGATGTTATGTGAAAGTTTGTAACAAAAATTTGTGGTTTTCATCTTGTCACTTTCTTGATATAGAATTTTTTTTTTTTTTGCCGAAATTAGTCCAAATGGATTTATTGCGTTTTGGAACCAAACTTTCAAAATGTGGTTTTACGAATTAATAAAAATTTGCCACCTAGTAAATGTACGAATTGCCATGAGATATCGCTGGGTGGTACAATGGATGGTATCTCGTGCTTATCATAATTTCTTTGTTTGGGAAAATGCTGGGTTATTTTCAATCCAGTGTTAGGTTAAATTATCCCAGAAAAAGTTTATGTTTGACTCAACAACCTTAAATTACAACCCAACAGTTTGAGTTTGTCTCTTTTTGACCCAACGCTGAGTTGAAAATAACCCAGCATTTTTTTATTGTTGTATTTAGTACATTACGGTAGAGTATAGTATATGTAAGGAATAATTGACGACGGGCCATTGAATTATTTGAAAATAATGCACACCCAAAGTGGTAATGCGGCACGAGTGTGCATTATTTTCAAAAAATTCAAAGGACCGAAGTCAATTATTCCGCTTCTACCACAAACATTGCTCTGGTGCCTATTTTTAAGACATTTTAAAGGCTAGGTGTGCGGTTATTTAAACATAATCAACACCCATGGAACATTTTTCAACCAATCAGAATAAAGCATAGACCCGTGTTATAAGTACTATTTATACCACGGGTCTGTTGATTGCTGTATTCTGATTGGTTGAGAAATGTTCCATGGGTATGCATTATTTTTCAATAACCGCACACCTAACTTTTCAAATGTCTTAAAAATAGGCACCAGAGCAATGTTTGTGGTACACGTGGTATAAGCGGCTCGTCGTCAATTATTCCTTACTTATAACACGGGTCTATGCTTTATTCTGATTGGTTAAACAATGTTCTATGGGTGTTGATTATTTTTTAATAACCGCACACCTAGCCTTTAAAATGTCTTGCTTTATTCTGATTGGTTGAAAAATGTTCCATGGGTGTTGATTATTTTTTAACAACCGCACACCTAGCCTTTAAAATGTCTTAAAAATTGGCAATATTTTTGGTAACCATGGTATAAGCAAAAATAATTGACTCTGGTCCTTTGAATTATTAAAAAATAATAAACACCCGCGTCGTGCCCACTGATCTATATAAATGACTGGATTGCGCATGACGTCACACTTGTGAAGCCACCGTGCCGCCATGTTGGTATACCCAAACGTTCTATTAAATCAATGGACGTTGTCAGATTTTATTGATAAAAGATCACTTTACTCGTCTTCATTTTTATATGTGAAGTTACCCTGTACATTATTACAACACAAACGTCCAAAGCATGTAAATAGTTATTTACTGAAAGTTGTACTTTTTGCGTTTTAAACAGTTATTATACATTCATCTTTATTACAGTATCAGATCAGCAGACAGACCGCAGCATTTTTAGTATTAATGCCAATAAACGTGCTCATTCTGAAATCTAAATAAATAATCATGCTTTGTACCGTATGTGCATGCAATAATTTGCTAGTTTTGTAATTATGTTAACTAAACTTACAAGTTACCTAAACTTATTTAGAGAAATAACGCTGACCGTGTAGCTGAATGTCAAAAAAAACTTTATTTATACCCGTGTCATTAACAAATGCAGCAGACACACTCACCTTAACGGTTTTTTATAAATCCATTATCCTGCCCGATTAAAACATAAACATTGCAAATAACACCAGAATTAACAAATAATTAACGTACACCATGGGCGTCAGTTTGTGTTGAAAAGTGGTGGGGACAAAAGATCAGATGAAAAAACATTACAGCAGGACTGGAAAAATATTGACAGCGCATCAAAAATGTAGGCCGGTCAACAACACAAAAATACTCAGCATAAAACCCTCAACAATGTCGACTGCACATGTAACAGTCAACACCAGCTCAACCGAACAGTGCCAAAGCACCATACTGTAAATAAAGTATGTAAATGCATAAAACAAGCAAAAAAATCTGCCAATGGGGTAAGCAAAAAAATCTTGAACATTTTTAACAAACACTAAATTCCAGAAAAATTCAAGAAAAAATTGCTTACCCCATTTGCAGATTTTTTGCTTGTTTCACTTAAATTTGATATTTTTGGTCTAAAAACTAGATTTTTGCTTATCAAGAAAAGAAAATCTTAATTTAAGAATTTTTAGATATTTTTCCTGAACACAAAACAAAAATGCTAAGAAATTTTTTCTTGAAAATCTGACTTTCTTATTAAGTATTTTTGTCTTGTTTTCAGTAGAAATATCTAAACATTCTTAAATTAAGATGTATTTTATTTATGAGCAAAATGACATAAGAAAATAAGTCTAGTTTTTAGACAAAAAATATAAAATTTAAGTGAGTTTAAGAAAAATAAATTGTGTTTTAAGCACAAATTCACTTAAATTGTATATTTTTGTCTTCATCTTGATTTAATAATTTTTAGATATTTCTACTGAAACAAGACAAAAAAACTAAGTGAGGAAGACATTTTTGCAGTGTAATTCGCACAGGTATTGTTTGATTTTAACCAAATGCTTTCAAAAAGTGGTGGGGACAAAATCAGACATTTTAAAAAGTGGTGGGGACATGTCCCCAGCGTCCCCAGTGTAAATGACACCTATGACGTACACATATCCTAAAAATTAACCTTGTGTAACTGATACGCTGTAAAGGGGGTACATTTTGATCATGATTTTGAATGGAAGTCAATGACGCTCTCTGCCAGTTGGGTATACCAAGATGGCGGCTCGAACTCTGCGCTGGCTTCACCTCACGCAGTTTCGTCAAGCGTTCTATGCGCAATCCAGTCATTTATATAGATCAGTGGTCGTGCCGCATAACCACCTTGGGTGTGCATTATTTTCTTATAATTCAACGGCCCTTCATCAATTATTCCTTACATAATACATGGTACTTTCAAGTGGAATGTGGTATTGCCATAGTACAAATTGAAAATGCATGGTATTTTCGTCCTCATAAAAAACTTTACTAGTACTATAGTACTCTGCTACATACCAGTTTTTTGGAAAGCGAAATAAAATGTAGTAGTTTAATTGGTTAGTACAGTGGTTCTCAAACTTTTTTGGCATGCGCCCCACTTTGTGTGTGGTGCATCACTCTGTGGCCCCCCCAAATAAATTTTCATAAAATTTGACAGTTGAATGTAACAAAACATGTTAAATTGTACAACATATTTCTGTTGGTTGGTAGCCTTATTTTTCTGAGGTTTAATTACATACACTGTAAAAAAAACTTTGCTGCCTTAAAATTTTTTGTTGAATCAACTCAGATTTACGAGTCATGTCAACAGAAATTAGTTGTCACAACTTCTAAAATATAGTTGAGAAAAGTCAACTTAAATTTATAAGTTATAACAACTCACCTGTATTTATAACAACTCATCTCTAGTCAAGATAAATAATAGTTAGTTGAAATTACTGTAAATCCGAGTTGATTCAACAAAAAATTTTAAGGCAGCAAAGTATTTTTTACAGTGTAGAAATTATAAAAAATGAATGCATTTTATAAAATCTCATAAAACTGGGGGTCCCCAGTTTGAGAACCACTGGTTTAGTAGTTTAATGTAAAAATATTAAAAACACCTCATTGTTCCACTCTCATAAAGAAAGATAAAAAGGTACAAAAGTTGTCACTGGGGCAGTCCCTTTTTAAGAAGTACAGTTTTCAGGGTTCCCACACCTTAGTTAACTTCAAATTCAAGGACCTTTCAAGGACTTTCCAGGTCCAATACCCTCAAATTCAAGGACTAAATGTGGGGACACATTTCAAGTGAGAGCAAGGTTACATCGTGTTACCTTTTAAGATACATTGTTACAGTTCCCTTTCTAGGGAACTCATGCTGCGTCACTGCGGTGAAACTTTGGGGATGCCTCCAAGGGTAAGTGCATACAGAAGATATAAGCATTGAACAGTGTAGCAGTTTTTTATGATATTATCCTACACCACACAGGGAACAATATGGATTTTTTTTCCAGAAAACATCTTGCATAAGATTCAAGCCCTTTCAATGACCTGTATCTACATGTATATTTTCAAAAACTTCCCAGGGCCTTGAATTTCTTCTCCCAGATTCAAAATTTCAAGGATTTCAAGGGCCAATGGGAACCCTGACTTTTATACCTAAGAGGTGCATATTGGTATTTTAAAGGTACACACTGGTACCTGAAAGTTAAAAATCTGTACCAAAATGGTACATATTAGGACCTCTTTAAAAGGTACCATCCCAGTGACAACTTTTGTACTTTTTATCTGAAAGTATTATGAAAAATTATGTTATGAAAGTGTCTATAAAAATAATGATTATGCTGTCATTATTTACAGTTGTCATTTGTAAATTAAATATATATAGATATGCCTATATAAAGTACCTGTAGTATGTAAATATAAAAATTAATAACAGGGATGTTGTATTAACATTTTGCATACTGAATATCACCTGTCAAGTCTAGACAGAGGAGCACAAATGCAATCTGAACGAAATATGTCACGTAATGCGACGCAACGTAACCACATTTGAAAGTTAAAAGCCGTGTTTAGCGCACCGCACGTTTTATTGTGTATACAGAGGCATGAGCTCAGAGCATTTATGGAGAATAAAGTAGACTGTCTGAAATAGGTAAACATGCAATTAGCTCCATGAAAAACAAGCCTGGCTTGTCGCACAGTTACAGCTGGTGGGGACCACAGAGAAGAATCTGGTTCCAAAAAAACAGAGGTATCAGATCGGACCCTGCCGGCTCACTGTTATAATACGGCAGGTCTGATAAACACGAACAGACCTGCTGTGTGTTTAACGAGTGTACGGCCACAAAATGCGTCACAAGTGGGTTTTACATCACAGTGCGGCAATACAAACACAATAAATGAACCTCACACACCTCACATATTCACATCCAGTGGCCACAAATATTTTGGGCTTAAATGTCTGGATGTTTCAAAATGAGATTGAATGCAAAACGTTTTCTCTAAATGAACATTTTACAACAATTAATAAATAAAAGCATTGATGTGATGGTGATTTTTAGTGGTTTTCTCTTACGGTCAAACAGGTGTCCTAACAGTTCATCATATTAACTATAAATCCATTCCACACTATAAAAAAGTAAGTTACATGGTTGCCTTAAAATTTTGAATTAATTCAACTTAAAAAATATTTGTTGACAACTATTTTACAACTTGTTAACTAATATTTGAAAGTTAAATTTACTCAAAATTTTAAGGCAACCAGGTAACTCACTTTTTTTAAGTTGAACCAACATCCATCTTTTTTTACAGTGTCCACATTTCAAACCCAACCATTTTAATGTCAATTTTTTAAAAGTCTGCTTGTGCTATCCTGCTTTTAAACCAATGACAGTTGTTTTGAGATTATGTTATCTACAAACTGATATTCACACAAAATTGTATCTATTTATTTGTGTTAATGGCACGAAATTCAGCTTTTTTGCCTAAAGCCGAATGTCTTTGTCGTGTCACTCGCACAAATTTCTATAAAAAGTTTTTCGTGTGCGTTGCATGACTTTCTTTTTCATTTCATTTTATGTTTTCTCATTGTTTCATTTCATTTGTTTTCTCATTGTTTTTTCATATTTTCTTACCATTGTTGCTTGGGGTTAGAATCACTTTCTGTTACATTTTTAGACATCCTAACCCAAATCCCAACTCTAACCCCAACTCCAGGCGAGAAAAGTTTTAAAAGCGGGAGAAAAACAAACCAATACATTAAAGTACATCCTAACCCAAACACCAAATCTAACCCCAACCTAGGGGACAATGAAAAAAACGAGAAAACAATACATAAAATGACACGAAAATGACATTCATGCTCAAGGCATGTAAAAAAGCTGAATTTCATGCTATGGACATGAATAAATTGATAAAATTTTGCGTGAATACTACACGACTTTCCATGAGATCATGTTATCTAATGATTTTTGTAGCAACTGTATGTTTCTGTGTTTCTATGTAATATATGATTTTTTTTAGGTATCATAATATATCATTTTGTCCGCCTGTAGCTCAACCGGTGTAGTATTGAGTTAGCAGTGCAAATAGTTACAGGTTTGATCCCAAGATAAACTGTATAGCTTAAATGCTTGAAGTCGGTTTGTATAAAAGGATTTGCGTAAATATAAATGATGTTCACGCCTTGCATACACACCACACGAAGTCAAATTGTTTTATCTCTGTTCGAGCAGACTGATATAAAAGAAATCAACGTGACTATCTTACACAACACCTGCACTGAAACCGGTCTCAAACACAAACATTGGCTAAAAATATCTCCACATGTTTGTGATGTCTATTAATGATAAGTGTATTTTAGCACACGTTGTGAACAGGTGAATCACTTCTGTTGTCCTCACATTGCTAAATACAGATTCTCATCACACTTTCTATTATTGTAAGCAAGCTTTCCCACGATCGGACAGTCATTCCCTGGCATGTACTTCTTTCAGTGTTTTCAGGTATGCATAAAAACACATGCGAACGATGTATGCTATGTTTCATTGATGGCTGTCAACACAGCTACTGCTATGTGTTTGTTTTTAGATAAAATCCAGGGAAGCAACATTCCTTCTTCTTTACATGTATTACATCGTCATAAACATCTCCTGCGAGCGTCACACTTTTGCATAGACCTCAATGAATTTCTGTTGCTTCATGAAATTTCGACTGAAAGGTTTGGATTAAGATTAAAAAAAAAAATCACATTACCCTAACTCAACATTTCTCATAGGAACCAATGAGATTAAAGGGTTTCCAGCTTCTTTTTAAAGACTCACACAAGAATCTCAAGAAAACAACATTCATATAATACAGTTCAGAGATTATTTGTATACTATGTGCATTAATGCCTTTTACACTGAAAAAATGAGCATTTTTGTCAAATTAACATATATTTTTATGCTACTTTAACTTAAAAAATTAAGTTTAACAATTTCAACTTGTTTTTATAAGTTATGTCAACTAGTCACTGGTCAAAACTTAAAATAGTATGTTAAATTGACTTGACCACAAAACCATGATGTTTTAACCTCACCCTGCATTTTTTTATAGTCCAGGTTGGGGTAAACTATGAAAAGGTGTATGATACAAAATGGACAAAGCACTAAACTTTTTTGAAGATATTTATTGGACAAATAATTTATCAAAAAGTAGTGCCTCACGTGAAAGAGAAAGAACTCTGTGTATGTTTTAAAGATCGTTCTGCATCTGATCTCTATCAAAAGTCCTATATGCAAGAATGAAATTATCTCAGCTTTTTGCTCAAAATTGGGTGTTTTTGAAGAAACCTACCCATGTTTGAGAGGTGATTACAAGCAACCCAGTCTCACCCCATGGCGTCAATATTTGACGACACTTGACCATGCGTCAATATGTTGACGCGGAGGGTATACCTTTCGCGTCATTTTTTGAGGAACTGGGGACTTCAATACTATTACGTCCGTTGCATTCTCTTTCCTATTTTCTTACCATTTTCGCGTCGGTTTAGGGTTAGATTTACATAATGACATCCCTACCCAAACCTAACTCTAACCCCAACGCCAGGTGACAACTGTTTAATTTCGCGTACACTGTTTAATTTTGCGTAATCTAACCCTAAACCGACGCGAAAATGGTAAGAAAATAGGAAAGAGAATGCAACGGACGTAATAGTATTGAAGTCCCCAGTTCGTCAAAAAATGACGCGAAAGGTATACCCTCCGCGTCAACATATTGACGCATGGTCAAGTGTCGTCAAATATTGACGCCATGGGGTGAGACTGTGTTATTACAAGAGAACTAATGAAGGTAGGATGAACTGTTTTTTTTTTTTTTTGAAAGCAGAGGGTCTGTTCTTTCATCTGATATATTGTTTGTTTATATATTTAAAGAAGAACATTTTCTGGAAGGCATTAAACGTTTGTGAAAATCATGAAAAATGCTGGTGCTGACTGGCAACTATTTTTTAAAATGCTGGCGGGGAAAGAGTTAAGGAAAATTGGATAAAAGATGAGAAACTGTAAATGATACAAGTATTTATATTGCCATGCTGCCACTCATCTCATTATAATATGCTATCTGGATATAACTTATTGAATATGTGCATTGCAGGCTGATCCATGGTGTGCCTTAAATTTTCTGCTGGCGCCCCTAAAATTTTCAGTCAGGGGCTACAGTGCTCCTTATAACAAAAAAGTTAGTCTGGAGCCGTGAATGACTAGAGTTTAAAAAAATATATTAATCCGGGCCTGTGTATAATACACGCCAAGCTTTCAGTCAATATCAGTAGCTGGGTTTCCATCACACTAATTTTATGTGCATTTTGAAGTATCACATCAAAAACGAATTGAAATGCCAAATTTCGATTAAAAATCCCTTAATTCGCAAAAAAGTTCTTACGCTCGCTTAAGGTGCGTATTTAAGTATTTAAAGTATTTGCGATTAATGGGAGATGAAAACGCATTTGCAGAATAAAATCTGACATAGCGAACATTAAACCCATGTAACTGACTGATCATCCAGCTGTTTCAGTTTATAATGTCTTTCCCATATATGAGGTTTGACGTCGTCTTAATGCGCTTGCTGTTAGTGGCTGCATAAAAAAATCTGCATTTCTTCTTCTGCACTGCAAAAAATGAATGTCTTAGTATTTTTGTCTTGTTTTCTAATATAAATATCAAAAAATTCCTAAATTGAGATACATTTACTTGGTAAGCAAGTTGCTTAAGATAATAAGTCTTGTTTTTTTTTTTTAAATAAATGATGAAAATCAAGATGTTTTTACTAAAAACAAGTCAAAATATCTGCCTTAAATTAAGTTGTTGTATTAAGTTGAAACTGGAACTAAGTTTATTTTTCTTACTGCACTGGCAGCTATTTTGACTTGTTTTAAGTAAAAAAACCTCTTGATTTTCATTATTTATTTCAATAAACAAGACTTAATATCTTAAGCCACTTGCTTACCAAGATAATGTTTCTCAATTTTCAGATATATATATATATATTAGAAAACAAGACAAAAATACTAAGACATTATTTTTTTGCAGTGTGTGCACAGCATTCAGTTTGGCAATTACAAGCTGTACTGCTAATTAATTTATAACTTGCCAAATTTATCATTGGTTACTAGGTTGCCAATACCACCATCATTCGCTCGAATAACTTGATGAAAACACTTAAGTTTGTTTTTCTTTATTTGTGAATTTAAAAAAAAGATTCAATGAAAACTCAGCTATCATCTTATTGTTGACAGATTTGGTGTTTAGCGACTTTTGCATCTGAGCTTCTGATTTGTTGATCATCTTTCTTTGTAATATTTTTAGGTATTGTCCTGGGCAATGTCTTTATAAACTTTGCACTTGAATGCATCTTCAATATTTTATTTTTATGTAAAGCAAAGATGTCAAGTGTTCAAAGCTAGACATCACTTTTGGCCACTACTTCAGCTTTATACTTTCACTGGATGCCAGCAATTGACTTTGTAAATCTAATTTAAAACAAATCTCTATTCGCAAAAGAGAACAATGATGCACTAAATTTAGTTAAATGTACGTACTTAAATGATATTTGAGAGCTATAAATCAACCTCCAAGCAATAACATTTTCCTCTGGGAAAATTGAAATGGGAATTTATGGAGTTAAAGGCAAAGAGAGGGAAAACTTTAGTCACTTGTGATGTCATCGCAGATGAAGTAATGTTAGTTTTACATTTTAGTTAGTGCATTTTCTATTTAAATATTATTTAGTTATTACACATTAATTAACATTTAAAATTGTAGCAAAATTTAATAAATCTATTGTACATTATTTATATCAGAGTCAAGTATTTTATGTAGACAATGATGATACAAAATGCAACAATAGGAGTTTGCATAAGTAACAGCATTTAAACGACGACATTTGTACAGTGAGCTCCATAAGATCCTATTTAAATAGCGTCACCTTTTTCCAGATTTAAATGACTTCCTTAAAATCCCACGGGTAAAGCTACGGTTAACCTAGATCTCAGTCGGCTTGTGCTTTGGACATCCGAGACTGTTTCTCCGCAAAGCCCTCTGGTGGCTTCCTTACTATTGTTTAAAACATCCATCAACGTCTAAATCATGTTAATTGTAGGGAGGGGTGGGTCTGTAAACTGTAATTTAAAAGGGATACGCGCTTTATTTAGACAAAATGGTGGTTAGGGGGCAAATGTAAAGTAACGCAGGGCTCTGCGTGCTGATTGGCTGCGTTTGTGCGAAGATCTCAGGCCTTTCCACTGGTGCTGACCGGGTCCTGTGATGTGGCGGACCGCGCGGGGTAGATGTGGGCCCAGTACTGGCCCTGATGAGAGGTTGGGATGTGTTCTCTGACCCAGACCATAACACAGCCGGAAGAAAATTACAGCCCTGCAGGAATGTTGCAGTTGTTATTATTTTTCCGTCTTATAAAACGCTGGAAGATGGTTCTGTCGTGCACGAAAAGCATCGGGATTTAACTTGAGCCCTGGAGAAAAGCTTAGGGAGTCAGACATGTTAGCATGAAGACGAGTTAAAGACGCTCAGGTTTGATTTTGCGCAGGGCGATTTTTTTATATTCAGAGTTCATTTTTTGATATCACAGGAGACTAGATTTTAGGTTTTTAGATTTCCAGAACTACAGAACAGATAGATAACGGTTTCCTTAAATAAATATATTAAAATATATTTCCCAAACACGAGTAATATGATAATTTTTCACACTTTACACAAAATTACAGCGCAACTGAAAATAATGCACAGGAAAAAAATATTTTCCTTATGAGAAAGTGAGCAAATAGAAAATATAAAGTAGAGAGCACCTGCTTGAAATATAATGCATTGTGCCACAAAAACGTATGAGGGTCAAACTGCAATGAGTTCATGTTCATCCTGTTCAATTTCAAACTGCCTGATATTTTTAGATTCACATTCACAGGTAAATAAATCTAATAGTGGCTCATGAGCTCAACGTTCTGGCCATGAAGGTTAGTGGTCAAAGTGTGGTTTGGATGTGAAAGCTTCACATCTGGGAATCTCTCTCTCTCTCTCTCTCTCTCTCTTGCCAAAGCATTTAAAGCAAAGCGCACACCAATAGAAGAGTGCAAACTAAGTATAAAATATAAAAGTTGTTCAAATAGAAAGAAAAAGGTTCACAGCAACAACAACAAAATTCTTAGTTTTTGTCTCTTTTCCCAGTATAGATATCATAATATTTTAAAATTGAGAATAAAGATTAAATCTGTCTGTCAAAAGATTAATCGCAATTAATCGCATACAAAATAAAAGTTTGTGTTTGCATAATATATTTGTGTGTGTATTGTGTGTAATTATTATGTATATATATATATATATATATATAAATGCACACATACAAAATTTTTATTTACGTATATATTTTTTTATTTCTATATAATATAAAATATTTAAAAATCTAAATAAATAAATATACATGTAAATGTTTCTTAAATACGTGCATTCATGTGTATTTATGCATACAAAATAATTGCACACACATATATTTTGCAAAAACAAACTTTTATTTTGTATGCGATTAATCGCAATTAATCTTTTCACAATACAATTACTTAATTTTGTTCAGAACTCAAGACTAAGTACGCTTTGCTTAAACCAACACTGTAAAAAATGTGTAACATTTTTGTCAAATCAATATATTTTTATGTTACTTTAACAATTTCAACGTGTTTTTAAAAGTCAACTTATCGCTGGTAAAAACTTAAAATGTGTTAATTTGACTTGCAAGACCAAGTTGTTTTAATTTCAAGCTGCTTTAATTTTATACTGAAGAAAAAATCTACCAAATAGGCAAAGAAAATTTACTTGAAAAAGTAAGTTTTACTCCTGTTTTGAGGACATAATTCAAGCTTATTTTCTTACCCTGATTTTCGCTACACAGTCTCACGGAGGATCGTGATATAGTCACGTAAATTTTTTATTCTTTTTTCGTGATCGTATAACACATTTTTTTCCGTGTTATTATCACGTATTGGTTACACAACTGCTTTGTCCTATTTTCAAACCATTTTTGCTTCGGTTTAGGGTTAGAATTGGTGTTTGCATTAGTATGTCACTTTGTGTATTGTTAAATACTATTTTTTCGGATTAATTTTTTTATATGTCGCCTGGCATTAGGGTTAGAGTTGGGTTTGGGTAACGATGTCATTTCATGTAAATCTAACCCTAAACCGAAGCGACAATTGTTTGAAAAGAAGAAAAAGCAGTTGAGTAAGCAATACAGTACGTGATAATCACAAGAAAACCGAAAATCGTTATATGATCACGAAAAAGAATAAAAATATACATAACGAAATTTCGTGAGACTGGTGCTTTTCTTTAGATTTTTTTTTCAGAAAAAAACTTTAGATATTTGAATTGTAACACAAAACAATAATACCAAGAAATCTATTTTTGCTATTAAGATGTAAAGTTAAATTTTTAATTTAAAAGAACTTCATTGGCATGATTGTGACAATATTGCCAAAGCATTATGCATGAAACAAATAGCAAATAACAATAATAACGAACATTAAGGTCTCTCTCTCTTTCTTTCTCTCTCTCTCTCTCTCTCCCAGAATAAAGGAAATAAATAAATGAAATAAATGCAGATAAAATCTAATCAAATAAAAAGTATCCAGTAAAAACCCTTATGTAAGTTACTAATATGAGACGGGATTGGAGAGAGTGTAAACTCACTGATGGACTCCTCTGGTCTTTGACACCTCACAGACGACCACAGTAGCAGCTCCAGGGGTTTTTAAGAGTCTCATCATCACTGATAATGATCTGTATCATCTGAAACTCTAATAGTGCCAGCAGGAGTCCAGATAACATCACATCTACAAGATCAAAGCAGATCAAACACAGCCTGAGGGCATGGATCATCATCACACACAAACACACTGAAGCGCTGGCATCCTGGTGAGATGGTGAAGGTGAACATTCACATCAGATTTACTTTTCTAAAACAGGAGCAATTTGCATACAATAAAAGCACCAATGTTTATGGTTTGGTTAATATAATATACTTCATCTGCAGTCTTTTTTATTGGCTATTTATTGGCGATTTCTGAATTGTACCTAGTATGGGAAATGTTGGGAAAGAGGTGATCTGAGGACAAGCCGTTTAAAAGAAAACCAAAAGTTTGTGTGAAGCTTGTAACAAGTGTGATGGCACCACAGGCATTTTGTAATTCATCCCAATCATCACCTCAGGCTGTTATCTTCTTCACTGTTACCCCACATTTTAAAACTGCCCCAACCAGCCCTGCCACCTACTTACTGCCCTGAAACATTACCCCTCTCATCTATTACCCTCACCATTCTATCTGCCCCTTTCAATGACCCCTCATGTGCTATACTGTTACCGATCATTGAATCCAGAGTTTCACTTGAGGGCAAGTGTTTAACAGGTTGCTCCTTCAAAGCTCAGGAGACTTCATGGAGATCTCATCATGTTTCGTTCTGAAGTATCGACTTCATCCCGGATGTTTTCTCAACATCACAAAGAGAAATGTAAATACAAATGAAGAAATTCTGTAAGCTTAACCTGAGCAAATTTTGAGACGTCCCAGATAAAAGTAAAGTATACTGGAATGTACAAAAAATATTCCAACAAGAACATTGGGTATTTTTTGTGTGTTAAAAAAGTTAAATACTACAATTATAGTTCTACTTCAGTAGTGCACTTGAATGAAGTATACTAAATATTTTAGTGTATTGAAATAAGACTACTTAAAGGGACACTCCACTTTTTTGAAAATATGCTCATTTTCCAGCTCCCCTAGAGTTAAACGTTTGATTTTTACCATTTTGGAATCCATTAAGCTGATCTCTGGGTCTGGCCGTACCACTTTTAGCATAGCTTAGCATAATCCATTAAATCGGATTAGACCATTAGCATCGTGCAAAAAAATAATCAAAGAGTTTCAATATTTTTCCAATTTAAAACTTGACTCTTCTGTAATTACATCGTGTACAAACTGACGGAAAATTAAAAGTTGCGATTTTCTAGGCAGATATGCTAGGAACTATACTCTTATTGTGGCGTAATAATCAAGCACTTTGCTGCTGTAACATGGCTGCAGCAGGCGCAATAACATTATGCAGCGCCCGAAAATAGTCCCCTTGGTAACTTTCAATAGCAGGGGACTGTTTTGGGGCACTACGTAATATCATTGCAATTTTATCAATTTTAAAACTGTACATCAGGTCAAAATATGTACCACAGCTGTCACTGGGCCTGTATCCTTTCAAAAATTACAACTTTGCACTTAAAGAGTTTATATAAGTTCCTCAGATGTACATATTGGTAAGTATTAGTACATCATTAAATACATATTAATATCTCAAAGGTACATATTAGTGCGTGTATGTGTGAACTTAATGGTACATATTAGGACCTTTTAAAAGGGTACTGCCCTAGTTATAGCTGGGGTACATATGTTGACTTTTTTGTACAGTTTGCTTTTTACAGTAGTGATTTTTTTCATTTGTGACTGAGCACACCTTAAGGTTAAAGCAACGGCTGTTTCTTAATTCCAAGAACGCAAAAAATGGACTTGCATTCTCGTGGAGATTGGTCTTGCCAGGCGACCTCGGAAGAACAAACTCAGAAGGTTGCGAGAACACAGAACGCACTTGTGAGAATTGAGATGTGTGCGATTTTCCTGTTGGTCGCCTGACCTCTGACATTGTTTTGCGATTTCAGCGCGCAAGTCTGCACTCAATGCATCCTCGGTATCAAGAACACTTCCGGGTATTTTCATGCGTCCTCTGTACTTGCGTTCTTGAGAATTGGAATTGAACTTCGATGGTTAATGACGACGTAGAGCAAGAAAACAAGGACGCAAGATCGCTGAAGAAGGAATATTGAGAAACACCCAACAAGTCACCAGGGTCAGGCGTATCAGATATTTAACTTGCTCTTAATTTGCATAGCTCATAAAATCTGTGTTAAATAAAAACACTTTAATATTTTAAAAGGTCCGCATTGAAACTTTAAAATGAAAGTCTACACTAAACTAAATGTCTTAAGTCTAAACTAAAGCCATTTCTCTTTAACAAAGCATTCACATAACTCGTCTGGGTAATATACTTATGCCGCAATAGTTAGCCTGTCTGGAACCGAGCATATTATAAACCACAAAACTGTGTGACACTTGCATTACATGTGAACGGCCCCTACACTAATAGGATTTGTTTCTCTCTCCCTGTTCCGTCCTCAATCCCGAGGACAATGGGATTAACAGACCTAGTTCAGGCTGCCGTGGAGGTCATCACACCACTGATCTACTGGCCTACCTTCAACGTGATGCCCAGCCAATGTCAGACCAACGACCACCAGCTGCCCCTGTCTAATCTACTTATCTGTGTATAAACTTATCCTTGTATATATATCTGTACATATTAAAACATAATATAGATTCTCTCTCCAAAGGATTTTTTATCCCTTCTAGGACTTTTTCTGGGGTTTTTTCAACCCATGGGGAGTCTGCTGACATTGGCTTGACTTAGCACCCTCTTATACACGTTACATTATTACTACGCTCGCAAGTATGGTTTAATCTTAGCCGCTGTATTCTGCTGCTTATGTTGTTCATCGATTTTTCTATGTTTTCTCCTGCATCTATTAGCTGCTTTGAAACAAACAATTGTGAAAAGTGCTATATCAATAAAATTTTATTGAATGTACACAGACAAAATGAGAATAAGATGATACACTAAAAAAAAAAAACTGTCTGCCGGTACTATTCATACTAACCAACAAAAATACAGCGTATCCCTGAAGTACCCTTCCCTCATAAAAGACACATTTATAGACATGCGGGTAGACCCCAGGACGAAGGGGGTTCATTAAAAACCATCTTTTTTGTGGGGTCTATTTAAGGAGATTCTCCTGATGTGGTTTAGATTTGGCTATTTTCGTTTTACCCTTGAATTTCTTCAACCAGGCAAATATCACTAACCCCCTGTAATACCCCAGCCCAACTGCAGTATAATTACTATATATATAGCATAATTATGTATAGATTGCTAGATTTCTCTGGCTGTTATAATGACTACAAATTGTTAGGAGCGAGGGGTCAGATGCCCACAATTCCAGCCCATGAGTAGAGTCTGTCTCCCGGAGATATTTTTAACCCGTGCTGGTGGATTATGGCTGTATTGGAGAGAGGTCCGGGGCGAACGTCCACACTCCAATTATGGCGAGAGTACACAAATCACTCAGGCATTTACTTCAGCAGTTTTGTGGTGAAAAGACGGAGGGGAAACTTGTAAAAGAAACAGATGGAGAAATATGTGGAGACAGCAGAGGAACAGAGAATGAGATTTTCACCTGTCTATGAACGATAAATCAGTCTGGCTTTGAAGAATTTAACCATTTGTGACCTGGTTTGTAAAATCCAGATAAAAAATTAGGTGCTTTGGCATGGCCGTACACAGTCAGTATTAAAGATATCAAGGTTATATTTTCACATTTCTTGTGTGACTTGTTTGAATAAATCTGATCATCATTGAATCATCAAATCATTTATTCTGATTTTCTCTCCACGGTCTGAAAAGTCTTGAACTGTCTCTGATGGCAAACACATTCTGTGTCCTCTGCAGAAATAGACAGGCCTATTTCAAGGACTGGTTAGCTTGTGCGTTTCCACACGGGCCTGTTTGCAATCTCAAAGCCACAGCGGCTTTTTACATGATCACTAATTCACAAAAGCGGTCGGGGCAGGAATTCATCCACTGCTTTTGTGTTTTCGCTGTTGCCATGCACATGTGCTAAAATATCACTGAGGTTCGCGAAAGAGTCGACGTGAAAATAAATAAATAAGAAGCCCTGCAGAATGAAACCGTGGCCCCATGACTTCCAAGGCTGCCAAACAGGAGGAGGAAAAACCAGACTGTTTTCAGTAGCAGCACGTAAAAGCCAGAAACATTTTCGCGGACCGTCGCAGCGAATTAGGGGGTTTGACAAGTGACCCAGTGTATCGCAGCTGTCCCACTGATCAAAATTTCCACCCACCACTGAAGGACGGACAGCAAATGCAGAGTTTCAAAATCTGCTGTGCTCCCTACATAAACAGCTGTCTTCTAAGAACGAAACGATACATTATGAATGATTTGGGATGCTGACCCTAGTCCTCAAAACCAGCCACAGGTTTATTTGTAGCACACAAAACATTGTTTGGGTCAAAACAATCATTTTTTATGTCAAAAATCATTGGGATATTAAAGGATTAGTCCATTTTCTTACAAAAAATTCAGATAATTTACTCACCACCATGTCATCCAAAATGTTGATGTCTTTCTTTGTTCAGTTGATAAGAAATTATGTTTTTTGAGGAAAACATTCCAGGATTTTTCTAATTTTAATGGACTTTAATGAACCCCAACACTTAACAGTTTTAATGCAGTTTAAAATTGCAGTTTCAAAGGACTCTTATCTAGCCAAACGATTGTCATTTTTGACAAGAAAAAAAAGCACTTTTTAACAACAACTTCTGGTCTTTCTTCGGTCGTGTAACGCGCCAGCGCAACCTCACGTAATACGTCATCACGTCAAGAGGTCACGGATGACGTATGCGAAACTACGCCCCAGTGTTTACAAATGTGGAGAAAGAGGACCGTTCCGACGTTGTTGCATGTCGAATGATAATAATTAATGTCTTTGTGTCAGTTTATCGTTTAAAATGGTCCGCAAATGTGTGTTTCATATGTGTAACATGTTACCTTTCAATGTCATTACGCAATTATGCGTCACAGGACTGGAGGAAGACGAGAAGTTGTGGTTTAAAAGTGCATATATTTTATTTTTATTGGCAAAAATGACAATTGTTTCGCTAGATAAGACCCTTATGCCTCGTTTGGGATCGTTTAGAGTCCTTTGAAACTGTAATTTGAAACTGCATTGAAATTGTTAAGTGTTGGGGTCCATTGAAGTCCATTAAAATGAGAAAATTCCTGAAATGTTTTCCTCAAAAGCATAATTTCTTCTTGACTGAACAAAGAAATACATCAACATTTTGGATGACATGGTGGTGAGTAAATTATCTGGATTTTTTAAGAAAATGGACTAATTCTTTAAGTGAAGATTATGTTATCAATTAAGATATTTTGTAAATTTCCTACAGTCTATATATAAAAAATGAATTTATCATCATAATTCATGGATGTTGCTAAAGGATTTGTCCTTTTCTCAATATTTAGATTCCCAAATAGTTGTATCTCGGCCACATATTGTCCTATCCTAACAAACCATATCAATGGAAAGCTTATTTACTTAATATTGCTAGGTTATTTTTGACCCATAATGGGTAAATATTGGACAGAACACACGCTGGGTTAAAACTGACCCAACGTTGGGTTGATGTTATGCAACCATGAGGTATAATAACCCAGCAGTGGGGTCAAAACAACCCAGCATTGGGTCAATTTTAACCCAGCGTGTGTTCTGTCCAATATTTACCCATTATGGGTCATTTTAAAAGTGCAAGGTCACAAATAACATTTATCACATGAAGCTGGAAAAAGACTTGACCGTTGATTTCAGCATCCATTTTTGATGACCGTTTTGTCTCAGAGTAGACTACCTTTAAAAAAATAGGTGCAAAAAGTGCTACAATAGTGCACTACAGCCAATGACACCTGGCAGGTAACATACCCTTAGTGTGCATTGAATCCTATTATCTAAAAGCACACAAACAGGTTTGCATTGATCTTACCCTCTCTGTAATTCGAGTGGTGTGATCCTATAGGCGCTTTGACCGGAAGTGGTCTATATTCATGGAGAGATACACCTGACCTGAGGCTACTGGTATTGTGGCAGCAAGTCTTTACATGCGATACATCCGTCTGTTGGCAGAAATCAGTCTGTTGTCTCAGGTCATGTATACTGGTGAGAAATGATTGTGCCTGAAGTGTATCTTACAGTGCTGGTATATGGGTCACATCAGATCAGAAATAAAGATGTGTGCCGTTTTTTTCAAATGTTACTGGTTGCTTTCCTATCAGCAGTGTTTGTCGGCGTTCATTACATAACAACCATTACAAAACTGTAAGGTTTTCCAAAACACATGCACTCTATGAAAACATGTTTTTACAAAACCTGTAAGGGATCCTCTCTGCATGTAGAGTCAACACTGGGGATTTACTGCATCTGCATTTTACTGTGGCATCTGTCAATTGAAATGAAAGTAAATAAGAATGACAGCTCGACTCTAAAGTCTGGAGTATAGTCTGTTTTTTACGTGTACGCAAATATACGCACATAATCGAACGCACATCCTTGAAAAGTATAGTTTATTTCACCCGTACATGTACAAAACGCAATTTATCTCCTGGGCTACATACTACATTGTCCTGTAGGCGCATGCATGACATTGTATGCGGGTTTTAAAAATCCAGCAGTCGCGTACAGTACACAGACCCTTGCGTAAATATAAATAATGTACTATACATCGGCCTTAAGTAAAGTCGTTTTTACTATTTTTGTAAAATAACAACACAACCTTTTACGATTTGCTTAATTTGTACGAATTCATTCAATCTTAAATTTGACATTTTCGTACGATGTTTTTATACACAGTAATGGTTAGGTTTGGGGGGCGGGATTAGGGTGGGGCTTCATAATTGTACGTTTTTGTACTATTCACAACATATTTGTCACACCACGTTTAATTTATAATATACTCATCGTACAAATTCATTCAAATTATAGCCACCTCGTAAAATATGTTAAAATTCTGTAAGATCCAACAAGTTCCGTGGTATAGTCACAAAATATTTTGCTCGTTTTTTTGTGTCATTGTCACAGATCTCCGCATTTTTCCATGGCCGTACCACAAACTTTATTTTCCGTGTCAGTGTCACGGATTGGTTATTCAATTGTTTTTTCCTATTGTCAAACCATTGTCGCTTCGGTTTAGATTTGGTGTTTGCGTTAGGATGTAACTTTAAAGGAGCTATTTTACCCGTAGAAACATTAATCTTTATTGAAAGTGTGTCATATTTGTAATTGAAATTTAACATACATTTAGAATTTGATGCCTATTTGACAGAGAAAAGGGTTTTTTGTAGTCTCATTCCCTCAACAAAGATATTGGACTTCCTTCTTTCAATGATGCAAAATGATGATTTTTACATCATTGAAAGAAGGAAGTACAACACTGAAATGTGTATTTCTCCTGTCTCAGCGGCAACTGAGAAAATTATACATGACCATTCAAAAACATGACTGGGGTTCTAACTATACAAAGCTTAATGCAAATGGGTGAAGTGTCCCTTTAAGTATTGGTTTATATTATTTCTTCCGATTTATTCTTTTATATTTTTTGATTTTTATACCATTTTATACCACATTGGGGACACATTTCAAGTGAGAGCAAGGTTACATCTTGTTACCTTTTAGGATACATTGTTACAGTCCCCTTTCAAGGGAACTTGCGCTCCGTCACTGCGGTGACACTTTAGGGACGCCTCCAGGGGTAAGGGCATCTAAATGTGTATATCAAATTCAACCAATGGTGAGGCTTAACAACAAAGACAGGATGACGTGGGAGCCAGGAATTATATCGCTATCTGAAATATTGCCAAAGGCGGCGTTATAGGGATGCAGGAAGTATGGTAAGGGAGACGCAGCGTCTCGTTCCCTTCTCAGGCTACAACAGTTACATACGTATCCCGAGACGTACACAACTATGCAAAAAAGCATTTTTGGTATGAATCAACATTCACATACAGAAGATATAAACATTTAAAGCAAACAGTTTAGCACGTGTGCTTAAAAAGTCTAGAATTTTTATGATATTATCCTACACTACACAGGGAATAATATGGATCTTTTTCCAGAAAACTTCTTGAATAAAATAGATTCAAGCACTTTCAATGACCTGTATCTATGTATGTATATTTTTAAAAACTTCCCCTTGAACCACCCCCTACAGTTTTACAAACTTTCAAGGATTTCAAGGACCCGTGGGAACCCTGCTAACCATAAACCGAAGCGACAATGGTAAGAAAATGGGACAAAACCATTGAGTAACCAATCTGTGACAATGACACGGAAAAGAAAGTCCGTAAAACTATTAGCATCGCGCTCAAAAATAACCAAAGAGTTTTTATATTTTTGTCTCTTCTGTAGTTACATTGTGTACTATTACCAATGGAAAATTAAAAGTTTCGATTTTCTAGGCCGATATGGCCGAAAATGTTCACTTAGTGCCGGTCACATTGAAAGTAAACTACCTGGGGACTGTTTTTGGGAACTGCGTAATATTAATACTCTTTGGTCATTTTTGAGCGCAATGCTAATGGTCTAATCAGATTCAATGGATTATGCTAAGCTATGCTAAAAGTGGTACCACCAGACCCGGAGATCAGCTGAATAGATTCCAAAACATTTAAACTCAGATGTTTAACTCGTGGGGAGCTGGAAAATTAGCCTACTATTTTTTTTTTAAATGTTCACAGGTGTGGCACAAATTAAATATAGATAGGCTATTGCATGCAAAATGTACAACAATTATGCAAAAACAATTAATAGAAAGGCCATTTCCTGCTCCAGCAAAGCTCCAGAGTAATTTTGCTGATTTCGTGAGACAAGGTAAATCGCCGGAAGTCTTATCAGGTCTTTAATGTAATAAACACTCATCCCACACATACCTGGCTGTCTATCAGCCTTTCTGCTGCCTTCGCATAACACGTCATCATCTCCCTACGTCTGAGGGCTGCTTTAAATGACTTTATCACCATAGAAACGGAGCTTCAAAATACACACATACACACTGGAATGTTAGTGGGCAGGTAAATATGGCAACACCGGACCAAAAGTCTACCTGACGTGCCCTTCACACACTAAAACATTAAAAACGTCACTGTTAACTTGCGAAACGCTTAACCTGTCAAGTGATACTGATAACATTCCTGGAAAAGACTGTGGACGCTTCGAGAAAGCGGTCAAAATATTTTGAGCGTTACTTAGCGGCAGCACTCAACTGATGAGATTAAAAGTAATCTCTCAACAGGTTTTAAAGTAAAATGGTGATTATTTTTATAACAACGACTATGACGTTTTATAATTTACCGCATTATAAAATATTATTCTTTACAGGTTTTTTGCTCTGGAGATGGCTGCAAAACAGTAACATGATTATTTAAGAAAGTGAGCTGAACAAAATCTGTGCACATTTTTTATAAAAAAAAAAAAAAAGATTTATACTAGGGCTGCCAATAGATTAATTGCAATTAATCGCAAACAAAATAAATAATATATTTGTGTGCGCACTGTGTGTAATTATTTTCTATATATAAATACACACGTGTATGTATGCATTTAAGAAACATTTACATTTGTATATATTTATATGTATTTATATATATATATATATATATATATATATATATATTTATATGTATTTATATATATATATATATATATATATATATGTATTTATATATTTATATGTATTTATATATTTAATTTATTTATATTTATATATATATATAATTTCTTACATTTATACATGTATGTGTGTATTTATATAAACATAATAATTACACACACAAATATATTATTCCAGCAAAAACTTTTACTTTATATGCAAATAATCAAGATTTGTTTTTTGCATGCCCAAAAAATTGCCTTTGCTTAAATTTATAAATGATCTCGAACATGCACATGACTGTTTCCATATCCTCATAAATAAATAAATAAATAAATAAATAAATAAATAAATAAATAAATAAATAAATAAATAAATAAATAAATAAATAAATAAATAAATAAATAAATAAATAAATAAATAAATAAATAAATAAATAAATAAATAAATAAATAAATAAATAAATAAATAAATAAATAAATAAATAAATAAATAAATAAATAAATAAATAAATAAATAAATAAATAAATAAATAAATAAATAAATAAATAAATAAATAAATAAATAAATAAATAAATAAATAAATAAATAAATAAATAAATAAATAAATAAATAAATAAATAAATAAATAAATAAATAAATAAATAAATAAATAAATAAATAAATAAATAAATAAATAAATAAATAAATAAATAAATAAATAAATAAATAAATAAATAAATAAATAAATAAATAAATAAATAAATAAATAAATAAATAAATAAATAAATAAATAAATAAATAAATAAATAAATAAATAAATAAATAAATAAATATATATATATATATATATATATATATATATATATATATATATATATATATATATATATATATATATATATATATATATATAGAATTAAAATAAATACATTTATATATAAACATTTTGTTTGCATTTAATTTTTACGTTTAATCAACTTGAATTCACAATTAATACCAACTTTCTTGACTAGTAAGAAGTTGCTATGAATTATACAAATAAAGTTGATTTAGCCTATTATTTTAACTTTATTTTTTTAACTTATAGCAACTTCTTATTACAAAAGTTGCAATTAATTGTAAATTTAAATCGATTAAACTTAAAAATGTAAGTGCAACAAGGAACTTTTACGGTGGGGCAAGGATCTAGTTGACCGGGGTTTGTTTATACCTCATTTATTTTAAGCTTAAATCATATGGACAACACTCATTGCAGTTACTCAAACACATTCGTGATCTCTGACATTAGCTTTATTCCAAACATTTTTCTGAATGGTGAAATGTTGAAGCCTGTCACCCCCAGCTCAATGACGGCTTTCCTCACCTGCAACACAGTAATTTACCGCTTTTGGTTTCAGGCCACTCATTAAAGCTCATTTCTGCCAGATTTCTTTCTGTCCCTCGGGCCACACACGAAATCTCTGCAAATTACAGAGTGGTGCGCCGGTATTCTGTGGTGTTTCTCGCACCATTTCAAAAACTTTCACAGACATTTGTGTAATTGTTTTAGGATGGTTTCCTTCCGGTCCAGTTACAACAAAGCTTTTGGTTGCACGGATTCATTAACCGCTTTTCTTTCGTAACAGCAGGTAAAAGAATTCCCTTGGTTTCATCATGAGGCCCTGCCCCACCTTTGCAAAGGGGATAACTATCTTTTGACGTCACGTTAAAAGCTACGGTCCTCCCCTGGGCGATCGCATAACCAGGGCTTCCCTCGCTGAACCTGCGTTGCTAGGCAGCAGGGTTCCGTGTTGAAACAAAACACGGGGGTTCCGTGCGACGTTCCTTTGTGTGACCGGGTGAAACGGCACGCTGGCGACATGATGAAACAACCCTAATCTGTTCCAGTTTCATAATAGTATGAAATTACAGTCAGTAAACGCATTCACATAGGGGCCTTATTGCCTCATGGGCTTATCATATTCAGACTTGCTGACACATTTACACCGGCCTGTTTTCATTTCATGCAATGAAATTCACTTTAAAAATGTCAGGAGAACTTCAAGCCAAAAGTTTTATAAAAAAATGCACCTGTTTTGGAAACCAACTGCCATAACAAATGTATATTGGAAATGTAAATAACACTGTAGTTATGAATTCCACTGGAGTTATACTGAAAGCATTGCATTAGCAGCACAAAAGTCATGGGTTTCATTATCAGGGAACACACATACTGATAAAATTTGTATAAAGTAACTGCAAAAGTTTGAGAACACTTACGAAAATGCTTAATAGATTTTTTATTTTTTTTTAATAATATTATCAGCATAGCAATTTGAATAATTGTGTATTTATACACACTGCACTGTAAAAATGAATTTAATGTTAACATAAAAATACCTAAATGTGTACATTTAATCAACTTGAATTAAGAAGTCAACTTTTTTTTACTATTTAGCAGTTGCTATTAATTATAAAAATAAAGTTGTAATAACTTAAGTCCATTCAACTTTATTTTTATTTATGGGTCAGTGACAAAAACAAGATGAGAAATTCAAAAATCTTTTTAAAAAACTTGTTTTAAAAGCACGCATCAGGTTTATTTCATTGCACATAGTATGTTTATGTTAATTTTATGCAATAAAAAGTTTAATTCGCACCGCTTTTAAGAAAGTTAAGATTGAATGGACCTGAAAATGTCAAATGGTGTAACCACCAATTGCGCCAAAAAATTAGAAATATTACATATTTTATCCACATTAATAGCATGTAAAGGTAATCATAAAAAAATCATTTTAAAATATTTTATTAGATGTTTCTAAATGCGTTTTTGTAATATTGGTCCTGACATATGCTGAAAACAGCTCTGTTTTCTAAATAATCTTAGACAAATTATGTAAAAATGTATGTAAAAAAATCATAATACATTAAACTAGATAATTATACTTTATTCCACATTTTTAATGAAAAAAAATATTTTTCATTTAAAAAAATACTAGTTACACAACATTGACATTTTTACAATTATGTCCTCAAAAAACAGAATGTATTCAAGTAATCTGCAAATTTATTTTGAAATGGTAACCCTTTTATATTTAATAGACCCATAAGGACACAAAATAATTAATGTCACATCATTGACCCTTATACAAACTCCTCACTATAGTCAAGCAAGTAGAAATAAGTTATTAAAGTTGTTTACATTTCATTTAAGTGCAAAAAGTTTTTACATAAAAAATGTTTATTTTAATCAACTTGAATTTACAAGTCAACTTTTATGAGTTGCTGTGACTTAAAAAATAAAATTGAATTATCTTAAGTTATTTTAACTTAATTTTTATAATTTATAGCAACGCATCAATAGTCAAGAGTATGTTTAAATTAATAAAACTTAAAAAATTAAGTGCAACAAGGAATATTTACAGGGCATGATTTGATAATGTTTTAAAAGGTTGCTTCAATGTATAAAAAGGCAGTTAACATATTGTCAACCAAACAAATTTTCCTAATTTTGATTAAACATCTACGAACAATGCATTTCTGCTTTCAAAGTCTTACACAATGTAGTCTCAGACTATAAAATAAATCTGTATATTCTAAAGATATAAGAATCAGTCAGTGACATTGCACTCTTTTGTGTCGTGAATCAAACTACGTGCTAAGCGTCACACAGAATAAAGGCCAATAAAAGTTATGGTCAGTGATTCAAGTCTCTTTGAGGGCTGAACTAGCGGTTCATCCTGTTGGTTTTGCATTCCTGCGGTTGTCAATGTGCGCAGATACTGTGGGAACCTGCTGTGAGTGATCTGCTGGAATGAATGGAGGTTCTGAATGTGTGTGTAAGTGTGAATTACCTGTTTGGACGTTCTTACCTGTGGAATGCAGACAATAGCTTTTGTCGTTTCAACTATGACAAAAACTGGCTTAGCCTGAACTAAGCCAGAGAATGTGCCAGTACTTGGCTGTAACAAATATAGTTTGCATAGTATACAGTAACCAAATATAGTTTTATAAACTGTATTGCAATTATTCTTTAGTGGTGACAACTGGAAGTCAAATATTATAGAAATTTAAAACGGAGTAAAATATAAAGAATACTTTGCGTACACACCGGTTGGAAGCATTTACATTTGAGTTGTCAGAAAACACCTTATTAACAAAGTGACTCAGGATTAACCGAAACTCCTGACCCTTAATTCCACCTCCACAGCAGGGAATGTTTCACAGCCCTTACGATTAATATCTGGAAAAAAATTGACGTTAAAATGTGGGTGTAATTATGGACATGCCTACCTGCACCCATTTGACGGTTTTATATGATTTTATATAATAGTTTGTAAATCTAGGAGAGTTTTGGAAAGTTAAACATATTCCTGATCTATATTGCTGTTGGGGTAATTGTTCAGTAATTAATATGCATGCGGCATTTATTGTGTCATTATTTGAAAGAGATTATAAAATAGATCAGTCATACTATTGGGGTGCTTATAGAAACTAGCGACGCCAAAAATTAAATATGCAATATTGGGATTTACATTTCTCATTATATACAGTCTGATCATTATATACAAAACTGAAATCCTAATGTTGAATAAGTTATTAAAGGTCCCATATTGTCAAATCTGAAATTTTGTGGCTTTTATCTTGATAACTGAGGTCTAGGGGCTATGAAAGTACCGTATGTTTCAAAACAATCATTTCAGACCCAAGGAATATCGCACCATGTGAGAAATTGATGTGTAGTCGATGGATGTCAGGAAACTAAATCATTGCACACCCTACTGAAAAATCCAGCAAAGACCAGCATAAGCTGGTGAGCTGGTTCTAGCTGCTCTCCAAGCTTGGTTTTAGCTGGTATTGCAGGTGTAGCAAGCTGGTCTGGCTGTGTTTTGCTGGTCAGGCTGGAAGACTAGCTGACCCACCAGCTTGACCAGCTTTGCCAGGCTGGGAGGACCAGCCACTGCCCTAAACCAGCTACCAGCTTATGCTGGTCTTTGCTGGATTTTCAGTAGGGCAGGCTTCTGATTCAACATTTATATATGAGACCAATGGCTAATATTCATTTATTCAGAAATTCCTCAACTAGTTCGACATAAGCCGTCTGTCCTAAACATGTCATAAGTGACTGCTTCAATGTGGCACAGTTCAATGACGGTTTCTCTAAGAATCTACTCAAATATGTTACAGTCCTTACTTTGTGGGTCCGACCTCAAATCCGCAACCCGTAAGTAAACACATTTTAAGTAGGGCTGCACGATAAATTGCAATTAGAGCCCAAGAAAACTGAAATGATATATTGTAAACAGTTACGCAATGCTACATGATGCTAACGTGTTGCTAACTGGATGCTACGTGTTGTTTTGTAACGTTAAAAGTCTTTGGTAGCCACAAGTTTTGATAGAATATCTGTTGGAAATCAGACGTTGTTTGTTTTCTTAAATTACAAACACCGACCCTGTTGGTGTCTGTTTGTTTATTGAGTTAAAGGAAAACACCACCATTTTTCAATATTTTACTATGTTCTTACATCAACTTAAATTATTTAATACATACCTAGCTTTTTCAATGCGTGGACTTAATCTTTGCAAAGCGCGTCATGAACGTGTTAGCATTTAGCCTAGACCCATTCATTCCTTAGGATCCAAACAGGGATGAATTTAGAAGCCACCAAACACTTCCATGTTTTCTCTATTTAAAGACTTTTACATGAGTAGTTACACGAGTAAGTATGGTGACACAAAATAAAACGTGGCGTTTTTGTAATAGATAAAAAATGAGAACTATATTGTGCAGCGGAAGAGCACTTAGTTTGCAGCACTTCGGGCGCAGTAATAATGACGGAAGTTTGAGCGAGAGGGGGAGTAGTCAGGAGTGATGATGCTACTGCGCATCGAGGTCGAAGTGCTGCAACTAAGTGCTCTTCCACAATACAATATAGTTCTCATTTTTTATCCGCTCGTCAAGTTTTTTTGTGTGTCACCATTTTAAATAGGGAAAAAATGGAAGTGTTTGGTGGCTTCTAAATAAATCCTTGTTTGGATCCTAAGGAATGAATGGGGCTACGCTAAATGCTAACACATTCACGACACGCTGTACAAAGATTAAGTGCACGCATTGAAAAAAGATAGGTATATATGAATTTGTCTATGTTTAGGTAAGAACATAGTAAAATATTGAAAAACTGTGGTGTTTTCCTTTAAACATGGTAAGGTTAAAATCTCAGTCTCTGTTTCTCTTGGTTTACCTACCTAACATTTAGTGTACTTACAAGGGTAACGTTAATTCAACTGCGTATTTCACTCATAAAACAACAGGCATATCAGAAGAGAGGCTCATGAATATTACTTATTACAGAGCAAAATAAACTGTTCTTAGCAGAGCTACTGAAAGAAAGAGGAGCTGTAAATATATAGAGATTGTTTTTGGTATTTAAACTTCAAATATATGCAAAAATATATTATTAAGAGCATTATAAGCTAAACCCTAGAAAGCTTTTAAATATGGGACTTTTAATAAATGTAAAATTTGCTAATAATTTAAAACATTGTCAAATAAGTATGTGGGATGAATAGATTTTTCTTTTTTAAGGCAAAGATTTGTAAAAGATTTCTTTTTTAATCTGTAATGGTTGTACGTGCGTATTCTTGATCGACAAGAATGATAATATTCCTTACTTTTCCACACTAATGTAAACTCTTAACATCATGACTTATCTGGACATTGAACTCCATGACGTGGAGCTTTACTAAGCAAAGACAAGCCTTGCAAGTCAATTGATGCCAGGACAATTAACTTTAAATTGTGGGTGTAATGATAAAAAAAAACTCAACTACTCTCAGAAAATATTTACAAAAGCTGTCACAGGAGCGGAACCCTTAAAAAGCTGACATTTGTACCTAAAGGGTGCACATTAGTACCTCTAAAGTACATATTGGTAACTAAAAGATACATTTTGGTCCCTCAAAGATACACTGTAAAAAATCCAGCATTTTTGTCAAATCAACATATATTTTTTTGTTACTTTAACTTAAAAAAAAATAAGTTAAACGATTGTATCTTGTTTTTATACGTTTATCGCAGGCAAATACTTAAAATAGTAGGTTGAATTGAATTGCAAAACCAAGTTGTTTTAACTTTATTTTTGTGAAATTTTTGTTGGTTCAACTTACAGTAAGTTACATGGTTGATTTTAAAAATTGAGTTAATTCAACTAAATAAATATTAAAAAATATTAGTTAAAAATATTAGTTAACTAAAAAAAGTTAAGTGTGTCAAAGAATATATTTAAGGTGTGTCAAATAATATATTTAAGTTGAATTAACTTACTTTAAGTTGAACCAACAAATCTTTTTTTTTACCGGACCTTTTTAAAGGGGTACTGTCTCGTACATTTATTTGTGACAGTATAGAATGTAGTTGAATAACTGCATTATATGCTCTTTTAAAACATTTTGCCGTTACATTTTACAAAAGAATCAATACTAAGGGTAAAGACACTACAAGAAAAAGAAATAATTGACGTAAATCTTTTGCGTCCAACATAGGGAATGTTCGACACGCATGACTCATCCACATGTCAAGCACGTACTGTCTATTAAAGCTGAAACAAAATGTCATCCAAACGAAATGAATGCATGAGTAAATTCAATAGACTGTGATCTTATTGTCCATGAAAACCTGCTGGAATGATCTCATAAGCCAAATCAAAGAAACTATTTCACATGCAAGAATCAAGCAATAGGGAACCACAAACATCATACCTAGAGGTCTAGAAATACAGTAGAAATGTATTCACCAAAGCTGTGTATAATCTGCTAAACATTTACACATTTACACGCCCAGTTATATTTAGGTTTAGTTCTCTACACATGTGCTTGTGCGGTTTATTGTGATTCACCTTGTTCAGAACCTGTAAGCACATACTGTACAGGTGGAGACTTATAAAAAAATCTCTGCTATTGTTGTCTAAGTATTTGTTGCTTTATAAGATCAGGTATTTTTATTATCAAGGAGCAGTTGCATTATACTCATGCATTATAAATTCGGGTTTAGAGTTTATTGATTGTTTAGTAACTCAGTATAATAAGGTTTATTTTGCTAACATTAACTAGTTAACTAAAGAAGTTAAATAATGCAGAATGAATAACAAACAATAATAAATTGCATTAGTGTTAACCAACATTAATAAAGTTTATTACATGCTGTTATTATATTCATTGCTAGTGTAAGCCAATATATTAACTTATAATGAGACCTTATTGTACAATTTTTAAATATCTGATCTAATATTACATATATTACACCTAATATGTAAGCCTGGACCACAAAACCAGCCATAAAGGGTCAAATTTTTCATTGAAATTTATAGGGGCAAAAACGCTGGGTTAGTTGTAACACGGACCGTTTACATCGTTGCACAGGGTTGAGCCACTTGTTTATTTCACGCTGCAAAAAGACAATTTTCCGCAAATTTTTGGAAAGGTTTAATGTTTTTCCAGAGTTACTGATAAAAGAGTGTTTTGGTGGCATGTAAGTACATTTTTCTTCAATGTTTTTTGTGAGTTGGGTGTGTAAGATACCAAAACCAATGCTATGTCATATTAATCAGTGTCTTGCTGACTAAAACATAGCATCGTTTTGAAATATGTCGGCAGCTCTTAGCAACTTTTTTGGTGGGCTTGAAAATATTTTCACCCAGCGCGGTTAATTGTAACGCTGTGTTACAACTAACCACTCAGCACTAACAATATGAAAACAGCTAACGTTGGTGTAATTCTTGCCGTTGTTTTTAATCGGCTACACACGAATGATTGCTTTCTGTCTTATCAAAAATTGTGTCAAAATTGATTTTTGTTTATATTTTTAATATTGATTGAATAAGATCACGTCAAAGATTTTTACTTACAATCACCTAAAGGATTATTAGGAACACCAGTTCAATTTCTCATTAATGCAATTATCCAATCAACCAATCATATGGCAGTTGCTTTAATGCATTTAGGGGTGTGGTCCTGTTCAAGATAATCTCCTGACTAAACTCCAAACTGAATGTCAGAATG
Source organism: Paramisgurnus dabryanus (assembly GCF_030506205.2). NCBI lineage: Eukaryota > Metazoa > Chordata > Actinopteri > Cypriniformes > Cobitidae > Paramisgurnus > Paramisgurnus dabryanus. Next base: position 4,762,873 of record NC_133342.1, read on the forward strand.
GGAAAGAAAGATGATTTAAGCAATTTTGAGCGTGGCATGGTTGTTGGTGCCAGACGGGCCAGTCTGAGTATTTCACAATCTGCTCAGTTACTGGGATTTTCACGCACAACCATTTCTAGGGTTTACAAAGAATGATGTTAAAAGGGAAAAACATACAGTATGCGGCAGTCCTGTGGGTGAAAATGCTTTGTTGATGCTAGAGGTCAGAGGAGAATGGGCCGACTGATTCAAGCTGATAGAAGAGCAACTTTGACTGAAATAACCACTCGTTACAACCGAGGTATGTAGCAAAGCATTTGTGAAGCCACAACACGCACAACCTTGAGGCAGATGGGCAACAATAGCAGAAGACCCCACCGGGTACCACTCATCTCCACTACAAATAGAAAAAAAGAGGCTACAATTTGCACAAGCTCACCAAAATTGGACAGTTGAAGACTGGAAAAATGTTTCCTGGTCTGATGAGTCTCGATTTCGGTTGAGACATTCAGATGGTAGAGTCAGAATTTGGCGTAAACAGAATGAGAACATGGATCCATCATGCCTTGTTACCACTGTGCAGGCTGATGGTGGTGATGTAATGGTGTGGGGGATGTTTTCTTGGCACACTTTAGGCCCCTTAGTGCCAATTGGGCATCGTTTAAATGCCACGGCCTACCTGAGCATTGTTTCTGACCATGTTCATCCCTTTATGACCACCATGTACCCATCCTCTGATGGCTACTTCCAGAAGGATAATGCACCATGTCACAAAGCTCTAATCATTTCAAATTGGTTTCTTGAACATGACAATAAGTTCACTGTACTAAAATGGTCCCCACATTCACCAGATCTCAACCCAATAGAGCATCTTTGGGATGTGGTGGAACGGGAGCTTCGTGCCCTGGATGTGCATCCCACAAATCTCCATCAACTGCAAGATGCTATCCTATCAATATGGGCCAACATTTCTAAATGCTTTCAGCACCTTGTTGTTTGTAGAATTAAAGGAGTAGTCCACTTTATAGATGGGGCCCATTGACTTACCATAGTATTTTTTTTCCTACTAAAAAGTAAATGGACCCCGTCTTTAAAGTGGACTACTCCTTTAAGGCAGTTCTGAAGGTGAAAGGGGGTCAAACACAGTATTAGTATGGTGTTCCTAATAATCCTTTAGGTGAGTGTATATGTTAAAATCTAACATTACATATGTATTTTAAGCACAAAAGGCATGACAATTTTTGTGTATTTAATTTAGAAGTGTAAAATAAGTGTTTACTCCAAGACTTTGCATGAATAAAAACACTACATAAGCTATTATTACGAAACATGGCATCAAATGCGAGACAAACCAGGAATAGTATTTTGTAAACAGACTTTATGATGCTTGAATTACAGAAAGCTCAATTATGAGTTTGGAAGATACAGAAATAATCTGAGGGCAATACAATTATGTCACATTTCAGCTCCACGGCATGCAGAACCATGGAAAAATTGTAACCTTTGAAATCCACACATTAAAGGCAAATAAAAACTAAAACCAACAAATTATATTTTAAAAAAACAGATAGTTGTCTTCTATTTTTTATAATGGCACCACGGTTGACTTCAGATTTCCGTTTTGAATAATTGCACAGAGATACAATACATTGTATTTCTGCGGTGCAGCAAAATACTGTGAACAATTCACAGATCAGATATAACTGTAACCAATAACACTGAGTAACAACAAAATACTACACACGTTATCACAAACAAATAAAAACAACAAAAGACCTTCAATGTGCAGAAAAAATACTTTGTGGAAATATTTAACGGCTCTGGTTGTGAAACACTGAGAGAAATGAAGCAGCTAAAAAGTGCTACTAATTTGTAAAACTATTTGTATTTTGTATTGATGAGTTTAAATTAGTTCATTTGACCTCATGAGTATTGTTGCTTGTAAAAGTAAACAACGTTGATACTTGTAAATAAACGGAAAGCAAGCATTGGAAACATGTTGCTCTGAAATGTGACATGAAGAAAAGCTCCCTCATCTGAGATCTGACACATACATGAGTGACACCACTTTGTTTACGCTTTATGTTAATTTTTGTATACTGTCAAACATACATAGAGACAGTCCTGGTCCATGACAACACAATGCTGTGTCACATCAGGCCAGAGTTGGACCCATCTGCAGTGTTTAAATTAAATCTAATAGCCAAAAAATTATAGCAGTATGAACCACCAGGAAATCAAGGATCAATAAAAAATCCAGGCCAATGTAAGTAGAGCTGTACAGAAAATTATATTCTAGACAATACCAATTCACATCTCTCTAAACTATTGTTAGCACTGCAGATGAGTGTCTAGCCTATGTGCAGAATGAGAAAGAGAGAGAGAGAAAAAGAGAGAGAGAGAGAAAGAGAGAGAGACACCCGTGACCTGTGATGTTTGGAGCTAATGCTGCTTGTTTACTGCGTCCGCAGCTGATAGTCTGTAAAGACAGAAGGAAATGAGAAGAACTTAATTAAATGTACAGAACGACAGGAAACAGGAAAACATGGAAATACATGGGAAAAGTTAATTGTGACAGCTGAACTTTCTCTCCCGCCCACCAAAACGCAATCAAAACCTTAATAAATCAATAAATAAGATTCAGCAATGACTGAATCTTAAGTTTCCTCCTGAAGATGGGCTTTAACATCTCATTATACAACAGACAGAGACTTATAGAGGTGAAGATTTGGTTAAACCTCATCCCACGCAAATATTAAAAAATTTAATCTCCAGCAGAAATAACAAACTACACGTTGTGTAACCACAGAGTCTAATTTTAGGTTGATTTCCCCCTCGCTACACGCGTCTGACCATAACGTCCTCTTTTCATAGAAAAATTTCACCGCTGCAATCAAACTTATCTCCCATCGTTCTTTACTGAATTGCTTAATTGTTGCCACATACCTGCAATGCTGTGAAAAACAATGAATAAAATTGAAAGTTATAAACGGGTGGCCATACCTCCATTCTGGGTGATGTATCGAACCCACGGCAGGGCCTGGTATCCGCTCTTCTCGATGATCTTCAGATAACGCACCTGTTGAAAGAAAATCACCACTATGATGCCATGCAATGTGTTAAATTAATGGTTCACGGTCAAAACTAGATTTGCATTTCCTGAAAAAAAATACCAGCATATAAGAACCAAGTTAGTTGTAGGTAACTTTCTTAAAGGTGTTATGTTATCAAAGTTCAGTTCGTTTGGAGAGCTATGCTAAATGCTAATTTTAAAGACAAATATACAAACTTAAAGTCAGAGTTAGGGCTGTAACGATTGATTTTCTCAATGAATGAATTTTAACGAATTATGGTGAAATCCCGGCACATCCCAAAGCCAGGGGGTGCTCTCGTGCAGAATCTCCCTTTGTGCCACAGGAGAAGTAGCATTACGAACGCTATCCCAGGAATATTTATATCGCTGTTCTTTAAATTGTTTTAGGTATGTTCATGATAATAAAGAATATTTTGAATGATTTTGTTTAACAAGTGTTGCTTTTTTAAATGCGCGTTAGAAACGACTCCGACTCATAATAATTTTAGATTGATAAGGACTTCCTACTGACCAAAACGCCGTAGTACACGCTCAACTTGTGCATGAAACACACAATCGATTCAAAATCGATTCTGAATCGATTTCAGAGGCATTTTTAATGGGACACGCGATTAATCGTGGCAGCCCTGGTCAAGAGTTTTACAATGATTAATTAAACGATTAATCAACCGATTATTTTCGACTAATCAAATAATTTGCTGATTATTATGATAATGTATGTGTAATTTTAACAACAACTACACCAAATGACGATCCCTGAGGGCGTGTCAATCGCTTTTAATGTGCATGAATGTCTATTTATCGCAAATACAACCATGGGTCAGTAGTTTGGTTTATTATACTTTAATAAATTAAGAACGAAAACTTCTTCAAGATGCTTATTTTACTACTGATCTAGTTAGACTAGAACGATACTACTTAAAGGTGGTGTGCGTAAATTTTAGTGATATCTAGTGGTGAGATTATAAATTGCAACCAACAGCACACCCCTCAATTTCAAAACGCATATCGTAGGAAAAACACGTCATCGTCTGAGACAATACAATGCTGCGTTCAGACCAGCCGTGGTAGAGGCGTCAAGCGCGAGTGATTTTAATGTTAAGTCAATGTAAAGACACGATGACGCGCGTCTGGAGGTGTCGCGGCGCGAATGAGGCGTTTAGCGCAGCGGATGCGATTTCGCCTCATTCGTGCGTCTAGTTCCTGCAAATGGCGCGAATTGAGCGTTGTAGCGGGAAACGCATGAGTTTAAAAATTTGAACTTTGCCGAAAAACGCACTGTGTTAACCAATTCTGAGTCTCAGAAGCCCCTCCGATGATGCGAATGTCCGCGTGAATGTCTCGATGACTAGAATTTCACGCTCAAATAAAGCAAGTAAGCTCCAATGTTCGAAGCGGCAAACTAGACACGGTAGACGCGAATTTGACGCCTCAAACGCGGCTGGTGTGAACCCATGGTAAGGATGAAACGCGCTCTAAAAAGCGCGTTTCGTCCTTACCGTGGGTTCACACTTTAAAATGCAAAACTGCAACTGGGGACAAACTAACGGGTCGTACACAAGTTGACAAATTTTTCAAGTCAACCTGATCGATTATTTCGAGGTGCTGTTTCAGCCATAACTGTGGTCACTGTGTGACTGTTCAGCATAATGCATCATCAACTTCATTTAGAGTTTTGCATTGGGTTCATGACAGGTTCCTGCAGGGCATCTAGATAAGGGGTGCAGCAGAGCCTGGGAAAGTGGCAGAGTGGAACATGAAAGACGGAAGTACATGAAGAAGTGAGATTGGGGAAATGGCACCTTACTACGGGGGGCAGTATTGCATCATGCAATGTGCCTGTAGCGCAGGCCTTGCATCACTGTACACAACAGAAGCCGTTTGCACAACTGTTTCAAACATGCTGAAAGAGCACAATCATGTTTTGTAAGAAGCAGTAAATGCCCAAATACTTAGAATTAAGTGAAAAGGGTAATTTTTATATTGCAAAATACTACATATACCATTGTTACACTTTTGTCCAACAATAAAAGACGAATGTGTGGGCAGGCAGATAGTAGGGCGCTAGGAGTATTTGGGGAACATGTTTGGAACCAAAATTGTTTATGCAACTCCATTTGGCGCGGGTAGTCACCTTTAAACTTTTCAAGAGCAGGGTGGACGTTTTTTTTTAATTTAGACGTATTAAATTATAGTACTATGGTACTGTCCGGCAAAGATCTTCTGTAGTTCTTTGTTTGTTGATTTTCTAAGGTTTTTAATCTGTGGAGCATTTGTTCTAATTGCAGACTCTATTCTCCTAGAGGACAGAAAACCTCCCAGTCTCAATGTTCAAAAATACCCCTTCAGATGCAAAATAAGAGCCGAGCCTTACACCAATGAAGATTAAAAAAAGAGGCTTCAAAGAAGTAGTTTCAAGGACAACCCTACTGTTCGCCCACTCGGGCACTTTCAGAGGATATTTTAAGGACGCAGTGTCCTGGCGATCGTGGGCCGGTAATGTGCCACTTTTGGGTGCAGCTCACACAAACTTGCCGGGCCACCGTCCGTGTGTACACCCTGGCGGGCCCGAGCGAGTCACAAAAAACGACCAGATTGTAAAGCAACTATGCGATGTTTGTGTTATGTAAATGTAGCTATTCAATGTTGATTCGGTTGTGTTTATGCAAATGTCGTCTTGGGCTCGGTCACTCCTTAATGAATACAGTTAAACTGTAGTCTACAGAAGTCTATATTTGTAGCTGGATCTAATGACAGAGAAAACAAAATTGATCCTCAGCGGTGCGTGTGTACTGTTTTCATACAGAGTCACAACCAATATACAATTTTATTGCAACTTTGACATGGGAGCACATTACATTACTTATTTACATTTACGCATTTGGTAGACGCTTTTATTCAAAATGACATACAGTGCATCTTTTAAAGTTTATATATGACTAGTGATGCACCGATGTATCGGCCGCCGATATTTATCGGCCGATTTTTGATGAATTTGAAACCATCGGCATATCGGCAATAGCACGAGAAAGGCCGATACTGATTGTTTATTAATTAACTGCAAAAAGAAATCCATTATATGTAAAAAATGAGTTAATGTTGTTAATAAAAGAAATGCTGAATAGCAAAAACCACCTTTGAAGGTTGTCATGCTGTCTTATTATATTTGTTTTAGCTTAATTTGTGCCTCTCTTATTATGCTGGTCAGTTGAATGTTAATTAGATCAAATCCATGTTCAGTAAAAATAATTTGATGCAGAAATAAACTAGCTAATAGACCAACTGCATAGTATTGTATACAAGTGTTTAATATCGGTATCGGCCAGAAGTTGTCTGTTTAAATCGGTATCGTATCGGCCAAAAAAAAAAAAAAAAACACCTCGGTCCATCCCTATATATGACTGTGTGGGTTCCCTTGGAAACGAACCTATGATCTATGCAGTGCTGATGCAATGCTTGACCAATTGTTTATCACTTTCTATCATTTAAAATTTTTAAATGCCAGGTTCGGTTTATTGTGTAAAAACACCAACAAACAAACAAATGTTTGGTGTAAAACACAGCTGTAAACAAGCCTAAACTTATCCGGGGACTTTTTAATCTGCTTCCTGTTGATCACAAACAGGAAGGGGAAACACTTTTACTTTCATCAATAACACATTACAATATAAACACTAAAGAAAACATTGGCATGAACATATTGAACAATTCATTGACAGAAGATTATAAGTGATCCCTTGTTAAAAATTAGGGATGCACCGATAAATGCAGATATACACTAATAATACGTGGCCAATCACTATTCTGAATCGCAGAGCCGATATTATTCACAGCTATTACGTCTCAGGCCGGTGTATGTTTTCAAATGTTTCCAATTGAAGCGCCATGCATGTAAAAGACGACTTTTGTCCACACTCAGTGTTTATCTGTTTTCAGCGCCAAGAGCTTTCAACTTTGGGTGAAACGCTAAGCTTGTCAATGTAACTTATCACTTAGCCTTCCAATCATAGTAGAGGAGTGCCGGGACAAATACCACAACAACTAACTGGCGCATCGTACAATGAGTGACAAAAAGAGATGCCCGTAAGCAGCCACAGTTGGCGTCGTTTTGCGCTTTCAGACACGTTGGTGTATATGCTCTAGTTGTGTACCGCATCGCAGTTAATCTGTGATCCGTGCGAATCATGACCCATGGTTCTGCTAACATGCGATTTGCGGATTAATAAGGAAAATTTAAATAGGGAAAGTTTATAATTTGCATGAGTTTCAAAGGCTTGGAAATGTTAACATACAGGTGATTTTAAACAATTTAACCACAAAAAGGCACTAAAGTGAGCAGGGATGCACCGATACCACTTTTTTGGAATATGAGTACTTGCATTTCAGTACTTGCCGATACCGATACAGAGTACTTAATAAAAAACATGATTTAAATTTACAGGTAACAGCTTTAGTCATATAATTTAACAAAAAAAACAAAGGACTAGTTTTCCAGTTTGTTGTAAACTCTGCCTCTTTGGACAACACAAGAGGCATTAACCCATTACACGCCGCTCAAACATAGACATTTCTCAGACCGTAGTATTGATTCCAGGTATCGGGGGACTTTTAATGAGTACGAGTACTTTAGAAAATGTGGTATCGAGGCCGATACTCGATACCAATATCGGTGCATCCCTAAACCCTATGCCCTTCAAAGATCAGGGACTTATTTATAAAACTGTGCGCATGATCCTTACTAAAAGTTTACGTGTGGCCAAAAGCTAAAAATGGTGTACGCTAAAAAATATAAAACTAGAAAACAAAGCAATGTTCCCTTTATAAATCACATCTGCAAGTGTGCGTACATCAATCCCAATCAAGTTTGCTTTTTTATAGATCACAACCTTTGCGTGGGACTGGTGTATGCACGTTTTGATACATACATTCATGTATGTATTTAAGAAACATTTACATGTGTATTTATATTTATTTATATTTTTATATATTTTAAATTATATATATATAAAAAACGATGTTTAAATAGAACATTTCTTAAATGTATATATATGTATGTGTGTATGTTTAAATACACACAATATTTACACACATAACAAACCGATATATTATGCAAAAAATTACTTTTATTTTGTATGAGATTAATCTAGATATAAAATACAAACATTGTTTGTAACAGTAGGCCAATCATTAGGAGCCAACAATAAGTGTAGTCTACAAAGTCAGAACAGATTTAAACACTAAACAGCTTTTACATCTATTACATAACACAAATTAATAATCAAAAGCGATAAACCAATTGATTTCTATGCATCCATGTGTGCATCTTTGTGGTCGCCCGTGAACGTGTGGTTAGAGCAGAGATCTCGTGGTCAGCAGCTTTACCGCGCTGGTCTTTCATTAGCGCCACATGCGTTGTAGACCTAAAGTGTGAGCTCACAGCTGGAGACAGCCAGACCTCGACGACGCGCCTGTGACTGCACCCTCTGCATGTGCATTACAGCATGCATCTCTCAGACGTGTTTATACGATGAACAAGCAAACTAAATATGTATAAGGGAGTCTCTAAAATGCAAAGGGAAGGGCTGTAAACAGTTTGCTTGTGTATTTTGTTTTTTTGCCAAGAAGTGAAAGCACTGTGTGGTATAAAGTGACGATTGTTTACATTACAGCTGTGTAGCGAAGAAACGCTTGTTTACCGTTAAGCGAACAATGCCGGGATGCATAAACACGTCTGCATGTAACAGCTAATAGCAGTGTGTCCATCATACTCATCTACAGAAAAGCTGCTTTCATTTGAAGAGCCGTGCCGCTTTAGCAGCCTTGAAACTTCATCAGGTCACAAATATAGCCATGTCGGGAAAAGCATTCCAGTTTTCATATAAAACCATGCATGCTAAAAATAGCACACTTCTAGGGTACGCGTATGTCTATTTGTGTCTACGACAGGACAGTCGTAATGGTCTTCTCCATGCCAGAGTCCGACAGACTGTCCTGTCCCCTCAGACAGACTGCAGATTTCTAGATTGTGGTTGGCCAGTCTTAGCCAAACGGCCCGAGGCTTGACCCAACCGCAGCCTGAAGCTCCGAGCATGGGACTGTCGCTCGATCAACAGGCAGCGCTGATCTCAGGGGACCTGACGCCTGGCACTGTCAAGCTTGTCTCAGGACTGGAGACAGTCGCTTGAGAGCGCTGGTGTATCAACCCCGGGCTGGGCGGGAGGGCACACAGACGCCGACCGCAGCCGGGAGAGGTTATCAAAGCCTTCCTGAGGTTTCAGACCAGGTCAGCACCCAGACTGCCTCTCTCACGGGAATGGAGGAGTCAACAAGTTTTCCACCAAGTTGTGACCCAACCTCAAGAGTCAAATGGAAGATGTGAGGCCAAGGGTTTACACACATCAAATTGAAGCCCACTGTGTTGGCTGTGATGTGGTTGATTTCTGATAAGTCTTGATTTATGGAAAAACTAACATGGGTTTTACATCCCAAACCTGTAATTGTTCGGTCTTTGAGCTGAAGTTTGAGGGGGGTAGATAAAAAAGACTGCTGGACAGCTGCAAGGCAGACGAGAAACGGCATGGGCGAATGAAAATGACAAAAAATTAGAGAGGAAATCTCGCTTAAGTTAAACGGTTAATTAGATTTGACACACAACTGACTTTCCCTCATCATTTTGCCGAAACATCCTCACTTTCAAGAGGAAATTGAGTTTACTGAGGGTTTTTTGCCGTTTATATCCATGTGGGCTGCCGAACACAACTTACTATTGTACAAAGGAAATCGACCATTCCTGTCAAATGCTCCCCTTTTAAAATCATATACAATTAAGGATAATTTTATTGGAGTACTTACTCATGAACGTCATATTCAGTGCACTACAGCAGGGCACATAGAGTTCAGCCAAATGGTAGTTTGAGACCCGTTCAACAGAAAACTGATATTTCACCTTCATCCCCCAAGTTTAAAAAAAAATCTCTCGCTCTTTGATACTTTAAATATTAGATTATTTAAAAAGATCTCTTTAATATAACTTAATTATTTCTTCTTCTAGACATCAATGAGATAAAACAGAGCAAATAGAAAGCTTTCGATTCTTCCCCATCACAGAAATTTCTCCCGAGAAAAAGACCCAGAAGTTTCCAAAAAGTCTCCATTCAAGTTTCATAAAAGATCTCCACAATGACACAAACCAACCGAGCAATCCAACCAGAGTTTGTTTTAATCTAATTTCTAAGCATGTCAAGTATAAACGTGCTCAAACATTTCTGGGGACCCCTTGGAACCTTCTGGGGGACCCCAGTTTGAAAGCCCCTGATCTAAACAATGTACATAAAGTTAAAAGCTCCATTCTTAATAACGTCTCATTTGTGTCTATAGGGATGCATAACAATAAATCGCGATTAATCTATAGCAGAATAAAAAAATTTGTTTACATCATATATTTGTTTGAACTGTGTATAATAACTTTGTGTAGATAAATGCACACACATGCATGTATACATTTAAGAAATGTTTACATGTTTATAAACATTTTTATATTTCCAAACACTTGGAAAAGGCCTTTTGTGCCTCGCTAATCAGTCACCTTAAACCGCTTGCCTTGACTGTTCCGCCATTGTTTTTATTCGCTCGTCGTTGTTTGATAGTGTGTTTTTAAATCAGAGAGATTGTGAACGTTTGGCTACATCTAATGCCCTTTTTAGCAAATCATATGTGAGATTAAGATTCATGAGTGATTGTTGTCTTTTATTAACTTATACGTGTACTCTTATAAATACTGATTGTCACAAGGGATGTAGGGGGTTGGACGCCAATTTATTTATATATTATTTCACTTTGTTTTTGGTTAAGGGAGGTAGGTAAGTTAAAGTGTATTTTGTTTTCTTTTCTTTTTGTAAGATCATTTAGTTTGTAAAAAAAGAATGTTTGTTTGTTATTTTGGCCTGGTCTGCCCCTGACAACAAACCCTTCATTTTATAAAATAAAGTTTTCTTGTATTTTTCGATATCTCTCTGGTTTTGAGACTCATTTCCTTCTTTCTGTTACGGTTGACCCCTAGCGGTCGTAACATAGGGCTTTTAAAGATTAACCACGATTAATCACTATTAATCGCATCCAATATAAAAGTTTGTGTTTACATAACATATGTGTGTGTACTGTGTGTAAATATAATGTATATATAAACACACACACACACACACACTCACTCATGTATATATTTAAGAAATATTTGCATGTATATACTGTATATACATTTATATAATTTATATGATATAGAAATCTAAATATTTTATATATAAATATAACCATTTTTCTTAAATATATACATGATTGTGTGTGTTTTTATATATAAATAATAATTCTACATAGTACACACACGTGTTATGTAAACACACTTTTATTTTGGATGCGATTAATCGCAATTAATCTTTTGACAGCCGTAATATTTACGAATAACTTATATTATATATAAAAACTTAATATATAAATAACTTTTTTTCTTAAAATTATACATGCATGTATGCATATTTATATTTTTATAAATATTTATATATATTATTATTATACAAGGTTTACACACATATATGATGTAAACAAAAACTTTTATTCCGCTATAGATTAATCGCGATTAATTGTTATGCATCCTATATTTCCTTTTATAAGAAAAACAAATCTAAGGTAATGCTTAAACGAAACACACTTTATAACCCCATCAAATCCCCTGAGCTATGAAAGAGCAAACACTGAGCAATAACATTTTCCTCTGGGAAATCAAACATCAGTCAGATTCTGCTGTGTCCAGGGGAAAGTTTCCACAAACCCAGTCCACAAAATCTTACAACGCGACAGCAATCGTGTCATGTAGATTCTCGCTCTGCCCACCTTTAAAAACTGCTGACGCTTCAGAAACACAAACACAAATACACGCAGTTGACCCTAACAAATAAACAGAGTCTGCTAAAACCTACGATTCAGCACAGCAGAAGCTGTGGTTCTGTTCGGTCTGTCCTGTCTTTGACCGGCAGCCAGTGTCTGGATTAGGCCACTCTCAAAGCCACAACACACACGAGGATTGTATTTAACTCTATGTAGTTATGTGAATCAGATTTTTTTTCATGAAGATAGATTATATATGAGCTCTAACACAACATAGATAGAAATTTGGTTGGCGAATCGCAACAAAACTAGAGCATTCTGGTTTTAATCATGTCATCACATGCAGCAATATGGGCTATTTGAAGTGCAGTCAAAATCTAGTTTCATATCCATCATCCCCAGAATCTATTTTCTGTTGTGTTTCTTTATTTCAGCTGGTAGGGTATTACTTTAGCGCAGTGGTTCTCAAGCTGGGGGCCGCCAGGGGGACCTGGCTTTATGACTTTATATAAAAAAAAAAATTTCTACATTTGCATAATACTTAATATAAATAAGGCTACCAACCAACAGAAATGCATTGTATAATCTAATATGTTTTTGTTTAATTAAAATTCTAAGTTTGAGATTGTTTTATGTCACAAATTTTCTTTGGGTGAACTCAAAATGCGAGAGATGTGTACTCTGAAAAGTTTGAGAAACACTGCTAGCGGCATTCTTGATTTTGCCAAGTGAGAGATGTTCCTGGATCAACATCATAATTGTTCATGGGACAACATTCAAATCAACCAATCAGATTTGTGGGATAATTTTATAGTTATGGCAAAGTTTAGGCTTACGACCAGGGTAAGACTACACCATTGCTATTCAGCTATAATTTCCCTTTGATTTAAGGAATAAGTTATTGTAAGCAATATTTTTTTTTTTTTTTTTACAGTAATGTAGACTCAGTAACACCCATCAGTTTGCAAAATCAGGTTAAGCTTACGTTAGCAGAGCAAACTTTCTGGGCCTAAATCCCCTGAAAGTCACTTTGGATAAAAGCATCTGCCAAATTCATGATTGTAAATGTTTAATTATTGTATCAAGAATGATATTAATCTCAATATTCTCACGCATTCTTAATTTTACTATATTGTAAAGAGAAAACATGCTTGCTATTTCTAAAATGGTCACATTAACCATAGCACGATTCTGAAAACTGAAAACTTTGACTAATACTGCCAATTTCCTAATATGCAGATCTGTAGCGCCATCTATTGGTGACAAACAACAAAATCAGCACGGTCTCATTTACCAATGCCTGAGAAACAGGTGTTTGGCACCCAGGAAAAAAGCAAAACAAAAAAAAACAGACAGTAGTGACACCTTGTGTCAGAAACAAGAAGTTCAACGACAAACAAAAATCGAAGTTTTGCCAGAATGCATGCATACAGATCAAAAAACCACAATAGACTAGATAAAACAATAAACCTATACTGTAAAATTAGTATTGTTTTAATCTTGGTTATTTAAAATTTTGTGCCATGCAGCAACATGGCCATTTCGATTACATTCAGAGAAAAATGAGAAAGACAAAAAGTCTTTGTATATCCTACGCCGCCACCACCAGCAACATTGACATATTTGGCAGACATTTGTATCTAAAGCACCTGACAACACATTCATTCAAGGTATACATTTTATCAGTATGTGTTTTTCATGGCGTTTAAAGAGCACCTATTTCATTGCTAAAATCAACGTTATTTTGTGTATTTGGTATAATACAATGTGTTCGCGTGATTTATGGTTTAAAAATAATTACGTTCCACAATCCGTACTTTTTTGTAGATCCAGATTTCACTTTCTTTCTGAAACACACGGATTTGACTCCTTATTATGTTTGAAAGATTGGCTCACAATGTAATGCTAACAGGAGTTAACTTACAGACTGCGATTCTGAAGCTGGAGGAATTATGATAATGTCGGTCATGTCTACATCACCAATTTCCGAAAGTAAACTGTTGCCTAAAATCTGTATGTTTGTTGTAGTCCAACTTTGTCCAAGAAAATAGATTTACGTTGGAGACGATAAATCGCGTCATCGTTTACTTTGGGGATTGTACCTTTTTCATATCGTTAACATGTACTAATACACACCTACATACCAAAGGAAATATAAAGTTGTGAATCGGACCATTGGTGCTCATTAAACCAATGACCTTTGAGCTTGATTTTTCGATTAATCGTTTTTTAAAACGTGGTCAATTAAAAATCAATTCTCAAAGAGCAGAATCGATTTTTTTCCTATTTATTTCCGCAAACATTGAACGGAGGAATGGAAGCATTTTAGATTTCGCAAACAAGACGTGTTGTGGCTTTTAATTTCTTTTTATTAATTACCCACTTGTAAACTGCTGTTCACTGTTCTTTTTTATTAATATAGTATTTGTATTAAATCTATATTCATTGGTTGAATCGAGAATCGAGTATAAAAACCTACCCGAAAACCGGAATCGAAAATTTAATCGAGAATCGGAATCGATTTGATAGCTTGTGAATCGAAATCGAATCGATTCGGAACATCTGAATCGACACCCAGCCCTAGTGCCCCACTGACCCTTGTTCTGCAGATACGTAGCTAAATTAAAAGCGAAATACCTCTGGAATTATTAATAACTTATTTGAATATTCTTTAAATTATAAAATGTATATATTATCATCATGATCAACCAAAATGTTAACAAGTACTGTGATATTAAGCATGTTGTCAATCTATAATATTCACATATACAAATGTCATCAGTACATATGATTTTCAAGCGAGCGTCACCTGTATTCCCGAGGTGGTGAAATAAGGAATCTCAAACTTCACACTGATTGGTGGTTTTCCTTCTTTATCTTCAGCTTCCACACTGGGGAGACCAAAATGAGCTCTCATGAGGTACTCCTTACCTCCCTAAGAAATAAGAAGCATATATACATGATAAGAGTGACTCTCAGGTTGGTAGTTTTTCTATGTAGTTGTGTGTGTTCTTACCGGGAAAGACTTGATGGACCAAACAATCTCACTGTTCTCTGGCACCCACTTTACACTGCCCACGGTGGTCTTAAACTTGGGGGAGTCTGCGTCGGTCGGGACGGGAATGTGAATCTCCACATTATTGGCGGTGGAACGTCGCTTAAACTGAGACTTGGCCTAAAGATACATTGAGTTGATGCGTTTATATGGATGACAACACACATTTTCACATTAAACCGAACTGAACTCATATACAGTGAAATGCACATAGGTGGATGTGTTCTTACTTTGATCATGTACTCGATTCTGCTGTGTGAATGTTTCTCAATGACAGACTCGATCCAGATGAGCGGCTTTACCTGCTGACACAGGACAATAAACCCCATCCGAACAAAACAAACAAAGTAAGTACTAAAGTACTAATGTGTTAAAAGAAGCTATACATTTTAATCAGTGCATGTTTTCGCTTTGAATCTAACCTATGACCTCATTACTAGAGATGCACTGTTATATTGGCCAAAATTCGGTATTGGTCGATAAAAGCAAAAACTGATATCAGTCTGAATAATCGGCTATCGTAGGAAAAATTTAATATCGGTGCATCTCTACTCATGAGATGCTACAGGAAATCTGTGTATACAAGGCAGAGACACACACATGCGTGTTTAGGCGATAAGACATCAGCTCAAACTCTCCATCCGGTGGGATGAAGGAGATCGTGCGATCATTCTCAAAACGGGACAGACGGACACACTGGTGAAACTTCACGTCCTCCAGCTCCACAGACTTACTCTTACCACCTGAAGAGATGAAAACAAACCACAAGGTGTTGAATCAACAATAACCCCCTATATTTAAAGCTTTTGATCAAAACATTTTGAAAAGCTACACTTAATATAGACTACTACAGTAACAAAGCTATGTGAATACGACCTGAATAACACACATCTGTAAAGAAAAAAACAAAACTAAGAAAGTAACTCACGGCCAGTGTTCTCGAACAGGACCTTGTCATTCAGACCCAAACGCAGCTCTGGCATTCCAGAGAGGAAAACTCTCATCTTTATGGAGCCCACAATCTCACTGCGGAGAACATTACCATTCGCACTAACCTGGAAAAAAGACCAGCAACCCTGAGTCACTTATGTCTGAACTGATTACAGGCACAGAAACACACTTATTTGTCAAAAAAACAGCATTATGCATTGGAAAAGTTTGATGTAAAAGCTGTTTTTGGACTTGGGTGCACATAGAGAAACCACACACCTACACACATGACTTGAAATACAGCTCATGTGGCAAAATGATTCACAACTGGTATAAAAGCAAATCTGGCTTAGTTTATGGGACTGAATGGTATACATTTATGTATACCAATGCATTTTTACATTTATGCATTTGGCAGACACTGATATTGGAGAAAATGTACAGTAAACAAAGCTATACATTTTATTACTAACTGAACCATAGAAACATTGTATTGCTTCTCAAAATTGTCTAAAATAAGATTTCATTTGATCAATGCTTTTCTTTTTTTCTTTGGTTTTAGAGTAAACATGACTGTCTGGGAGACATCTTTAGATTTTTAGTGAGATTTATCCAAATGCAGGCTGTGCGGTTTTGGCATTATAGCGAATCGGTTAAGAGAGAGATTTTTTGCCACCTTCTCTTTATTCATTAGTAGGGCAGCACAATAAAGGTGTTATGCATTAACTTAATAATTAATGTGATAGGCCGAAAATACAATGTTTGTGTGTCATAAGGGTCAATGTTTTTTTTTTAAATCTATACATCATTGGAAAGCTTAATAAATAAGTTTTCCATTAATGCATGGTTTGTTAGGATAGGACGATATTTTGCCGGTACAACTATTTGGAAATCTGAAATCTGAGAGTGCAAAAAATCTAAATATTGAGAAAATCACTATTGAAGTCATCTAAAAATGATCAACGAATATGTCCTTAGCAACACATATTACTAATGATAAATACATTTATGATATATTTACGGTAGAAAATGTACAAAATATCTTCATGGAAAATTATCTTTACTTAATATCCGAATGAATATTGGCATAAAAAAATTAGATAATTTTGACGTATACAATGTATTGTTGGCTATTGCTATAAATGAAGCGTTTGGTTCCAAAACACGATAAACGCCTTTTTTTTAATAGTTACCGCCAAAATTTGTATTGTATCAGGTCAGTATTAAAAAGTAAATTCTTAATTTTACGTAAAATCCGATATCTGCCGTCTTATTCTGTCATCTTTTCTCCTTTTTTTCCCAAAACGCGATAAACGCCAGTCCTCCTTCTCTGCGGAATGCAATAATTCCATTCAACAAATAACAGCGCACCATTCCATATTTTAAACAACATTGGCGGTACTTTGAATATACACAGAATTCTAGTTTTTTCATCATCTACTTAGTATTTCGTGATCAACAAACAACCAAAACAAAATAATACTTTGATGGCATTGATAAACCTGTGGTGGTTTTGTGGCGGGGAGGAAACAAAAGCCATCAAAATCAAATAATTTACATGAGAAGCAATTGGGTGAAGGAAAAATGGCGGCTGTTGCTTGGTCTCACACGACAGCATCAAGCTTCTGTCATCCTAACACATTGACCCCAGGGGATCTTATAAAAAAACTTTACATTATTTTACGGAAATTCAACAAAAATCGAGCAGGACCAAAACATTTAACATCTGATCGCTGTCAAAAAAGTTCAGCGACGATGTCCCAAGGATAACAGCAAAAATGACAGTGTTCTTAAAATGTCAAAGTAAATGTTTTGATTAATGTAATTAATGTTTTTTTATCAGTGTATACCACTAGTCAACTAAATGAATATAACATGGCAAAGATGAATGCACATTTATATATTGATTCAATAGATTTAGTATTTTGAAAAAAATTAACTTGTCATGAATTTATTGCATTTTGTGGAAAAAATCATCAATTTTTATAATAAATCTTTGAAAATCAAATTATAGATTTGAATTTGTAATGTTATTATAACCTAAAGATGCTATGTGAAAGTTTGGAACAGAAAAACGTGGTTTTCATCCTGTCACTTTATTGGTATAGAAAACACGTTTTTACCCAAAATTAGTCCAAATGGATTTATTGCGTATTGGAACCAAACTCTTCAAATATCCGTGCTACTTGTGACTGGTTTTGTGGTCTAGGGTCACATTTGTGTTTGTGAATCAATTTATACAGGGTACCCCCTGGATTGTCAAACCTAAATTCAAGGCTTTTTAAGACCTTTTTAACACCACTTCAAATGAAATTTAATACCTACATCGCACCCATTCAGGTAGAATAAATCATTTTAAATAATAATATACCTCAAATAATTACTATTTACAAGTGTTTGAACATTCATGACAACATGCCTCTGAAAGGCTGAGTCAAACGGCCTAACCCTTATCTTTACCCAACAATCAAAACCAACAAAATAGATTTAATAGATTTAAAATTTGAAAATCCCTAAATCAGGGATGGGCAACTGGAGGGCCAGGGGCCACATGCGGCCCTCCTCTTTATCTTGTGCAGCCCGCCACGTTTTAATATGACCATTATGTTGGAGAAGGTAATTTATGTTAAAACAATAGCCTTGTTTGATCCATGAAATAAGCTGCAAACCAAACAATAACACCAATTTTAAGGTATTTTTTTTGCTGTTAAATATAGTTAAGATAATAACAACATCTTATACCACTCATCAGTAATGCTCTGAACCAGAACAAAACTGACAAACAAAATTAACCATATTATGGCAAATGAAACAAAAACCCCTCAAACACAACAACAAATTAAAATGTAATGCTATTTTGACCCTAAAAAGACAAGAGATCTGTTCACTGCACCAAACAAAAAACTGGACACAAGCTCATCTATAGATATAGTTCTGTTAATCTTTTCTGTTAATATTTATACAGGACCATACTAAAGTTTTCGTATGCTAACTTAATGTGACAATGTAAATATGTAGCCTATAGTATGTATTGCAAGGTGATATTATCTAATTAAACAGTAAACAAAATATATAATAGCTTTCAAATTTGCGTTATTGTTGCAGCTTATTATTGCATGGATCACACAAGACTATTGTTTAACATATAAATGACCTTCTCCGACATACTGATCATAATAAAACGTGTCTTCTCTACCTAGATTTACTAGAGACGGATTGTGGAACAGAAGATTGTGTGTGTCATTGATTAAATCAAACAACCGATCACAGGTGCGAGGACACCCGTCATTGTCCCGCCCCACAGTCCCAAAGTCAACTTGATCGAGCAAGTGCGTGTTGTGTTACTGCAAGCGCATAGAGAGAGTCGAACAAGCGATCATCCCAGCCTTTACTTTATCATCCCAGCCTTTTTACTTAACTTTTTACTTTGCTCGCGTGACTGCATTTGTGCACTTTGAGGTGCACTCTCGGGAGGACGTTTTTCTGCGCGCGAATAGTTTTCTGTGAACACGCGAGAATGCTTTCCCGTGCGCGAATAGTGTTCTGCGCGCTCGCTAAGATGCTTTTCCAAACATGAATAGTGTTCTGCGCTCGTATCTGTCGCTCGCGCGTGGTTTTTGTGCACGCGAGTTTTGTGTCTGAATTAACAGCATATAAATCTATTGATCATTTGAAAAATTAAGACCTCCGTGAAAAAGTAAAGACTTTGAGGTGAAATTCAATACCTTTTAAGGTCTTAATATGGGAAAATGAAATTCAATACTTTTTCAAGACTTTTAAGACTCCGCGGGTACCCTGTTATATTCAAATAATTTTTAAAACTGTATTAAGACTTACACTATATGTATTTACATTTCTTTATGTGAAAAGAAAGCATCACTCTGTCAAGTCTTTCTGCCACCTGCATCGTTTCACTATAGATAACTTTTCAAGTATAAAACCCATTCATTTATTGCACATCTGCAACTTTTGATAATTTTGAAAGACATTCTCATTACAGCATCCACCTTAACCTCTGTGTGGAATTGAACCTGGGTTCAAAGTTAAAATGGTTCATCACTTTCCTCGAACTCCACAATGGCATTGTTTAAAACAATAACTACTTTGTACAAGTTAATCTGGTAAACCGCTAAACCCGTTATGAAAAACAGCAGGTTCATCACCTCACACAACAAAAGCACAATAGGATGGATGTTACTGCGACCTATGTCCTGTTTGTTATTGTGAATTCCTGTGTTTATTTTGAGCATGTCTAGAGACACCTAAGAAATGCGATGTTTCCAAAAACATACCAGGAGGTTGACGGACTCAATGACGTCAAGGAAAACTTCGTTTTTCCTGTACTTGATGCCCTCCGACCTCCAGGAGACGGCGTTGGTTACGGTCGCTGGTGGCCGTGGAGCTCCAGTGTCTAACTTGTGACCTTCCTGTGTGATGTATCTGTGTATTGAAAGACGATTATTATGGACAATAAAAACCTTTCTATGGCAAAAAAAACTTTTTTCTTATTTCTGCTGGTGGGTCATAGAAAACCATGGAAACATTTCAGTACTGGGCCTGTAGTTATGAATACAAACATGGACTCACTCCTGCAGAATCTTGCTGTCAGTAGTTTGAGGGTAGCCAAAGTCCATGAGTTCATCCAGTAGCTCGTAGATGATGACAAAATTATCTCTGATACTCTCCTCTTCCAACTCCTTAAAGTATTCGGAAAAAACCTGAGATACACAGACACCTTAATCATTGGAATGAAGCAGTTTACCACCTTAGATGTGCATTATTTTCTAATAATTCAACGGCCCATCGTCAATTATCCTTACATAAAGACTTTATATAGATTTGTCTGAAGCCAAAGAGATTTCAATCAAAAGGTGTTTTCAAAAACATCTTTCGGTGCAAGAACAAGAGTGATATAACATACCTGAATTATTTTGTAGAGGAAAGAGAAAACCAAGGAAACACAAGCGTTCTTTTTGGATGTTGCAACAACTGTTTGGCAAGTTAAGGGAGAAAATATGCTTTAAAAATCCTAAATTGTAAGTGGCACCTGTCCACTCTTTCTTGACTTCCAGCACTCTTTGATATACCAATCAGTGATAAGTGATGGATGAATGAAGTGCATCATTTCTGTGCCACTAGTGGCACCACACTAAAATGACAAACTAATGTTCATTTTCTAATAAATATTTTAAACAGTATCAGAACCATTGACTGACTCCCATCCCATCTTCCACTGTTCTTCCAACACGTAGCCCCGCCTTTAAATCGCACCATCCGCTTTTTAACTCTTTCCCTGCCATCGACGAGTTAACTAAACAATTTTTTACGGCAATCAATATATAACTGCTATTATCCACCAGGTGGCGCTCTTGCCAACTTATAAAAACCTAAAGCATCCACGAGCAGGCTAGCAACTTTTTTTTAAACGCTAGCGGGAAAAAGACTTAAAGGACAAGTTCGGTATTTTACACCTAAAGCCCTGTTTTCAGATTGTTTATGGTGAAATAGAACGGTTTTGACAGAAATTTTGACATTTGCGGGTGCCCTGAGAATTTTCGCGTGTTTGTGTTTCAACTCAGACCTCTACAATGGGTTTAATGGTGCACTGGAACAATCCTTCCTAAAATGCATTAAACTTTCGTTTACAAAGACGTGAAACTCACCGAGTGGTCAGGGGTGTTCACTGGTATGCTCACACAAAAATCGCTCCAAAAGACGCATTCCAACAGGTTTTATCGTAGTTTTTACCAGCTCCATGGACTTGTATTAGTTGTGCTGTAAGGTACGGGATTACTCCGCGCCGGGAACTTTTTTTCTATTCTTGCAATTGGCAAAGGTGGATTAGCGCCACCACCTGGGCTGGAGTGTCTATTATTCAAGCTCTAAGCGGAAGAATGTACGGGTGTGAGGCGTTTGGAAAAATAGGTCCACAAGTTAACAACGAATGCTAAAACAGCTGTTGGAAAGCATCTTTTGCAGCGATTTTTGTGTGAGCATATCAGTGAACACCCCTGACCACTCGGTGAGTTTCACGTCTTTGTAAACGAAAGTTTAATGCATTTTAGGAAGGATTGTTCCAGTGCACCATTAAACCCATTGTAGATGTGTGAGGTGAAACACAAACACCTTAAAATTCTCAGGGCAGAATCATATGTCGAAATTTCAGTCAAAACCGTTCTATTTCACCATAAACAATCTGAAAACAGGGCTTTAAGTCTAAAATACCGAACTTGTCCTTTAAGCCTGGCGTCATGTGAAACAGCCTTTTCTGGGTCGAAATGCAAAAGCAAACAGGTAGACATGTAAATCATCACTTCTTTCTTAAATGAGGCACCAGTGAGAATTAAAAATTGTCTAAATGCTTTAAACTCCAATGGAGTGACTAGCTCCAAACTTTATCTTAATATTAATTTTCATTTGTTTAATAATAAAAAAATGGCCATCTTCTCTCTTTAATCCCAAGGAAAGCAGCAGAATAACAACTTTTTAGAGGTCGACCGATATGGCTTTATCTCTGGCTGATATTTAGAAATCAGGGCAGCCGATGGCCGATATGTTTGGCCGATTTTCTAAATGTACATAATAATCAAAATGTTCTCATCATTAGCAGATATTTTAAATGTAAAAATGTCACTATTTCAGTCAAAGTATTTTAAAAAATTATTATTTCTGAAGAGTTTTACAACCTCCTCTGCACCATGGATTTATCAGACACAGATATTACCTGACAATCTGCTGTCATCAGTTTTTTACCATGGCTTTTAATGCTTTGTGGGATAAAATCCTTATTTGGTAGACCTGATAAATTATTTATTCATCATAAAGTTAACATAATAAATGTCTATGTTTTTTAGTTGAGACTGTTATTTAGGGCAAATCTTTCTAAACACATTTACATTCTCATTTCTGAGGCGCTATAAGTGACTGATTGTGCTGACAGTGACGTCTTGTGAGTTTAGTGTTGGGACAGATCTGTTGTTTCAACCGTTCATTCAAACGAATCCGTTCAAAGGAGTCAGTTCGCGAATCAGACGCGCTGTGTTCTAATCCAGGCTGAGCAGCGCAAAACTGTAAACAAAGTGTTACTGTAACAACACAAAAAACATTTCCTCGGTGGATATGATTTGGTCTTCCGACCTTTCGCCATCGAGTCAGTTTTGTTTTGAGTAATAAAAGCAGGAAGACAGTTTAAAGACAGAAAGCGTGCACGCGCGGCTCAGCTCTCTCTGTCACGCAAAAAAAACAAAGATCATCATCACTCATTAATCACATGAAATGAGCCTAATCTTTGCATGGACAGTGCACCGCGAGACATAAGCCCGTCGCGCTGTTGTACTAGCTGCTTAATTCGCGCGATCCCGCCATCGTTTACTAAAGCTGTTTGTGAACAAGGCACGGCTGCACACACACGGGAGCGATCTGCTTGCAGCAAGAGAGGCAGTGTCACGAGTTCTACAACAACGCTTAGGTGCCCGCAGATGCGCCTGCCTATTAATCGGCCTAATTTTGCAGCAAAATCGGCTAAAGCCGATTTTTTAAAATATGCCAAAAATCGGCCCAGCCAATGAATCGTCGACCTCTAAACTTTTTTATCTCAGATCTATCCTGATGCAACAATTACACACATAACACATTTCTCATTTACAAGTGAACAATTATTAGCCAGTTACAACAAAGATGTTGTAAAAAGCAGTTTTCCTTGTGTTATGTCTATAAAGAGAAGGTGCAAAGAATAAACAGCATTAAAGCATCATTACTGGTCTAAGGTGAGACTGAACATTACTTCAAACTAAAATCTTGTTACAACATTGTAAACAGATCCAGATGCAGTTAGACGTTTGCAGAGGATACGATACAAGTTGTTGTGTTTAATCCACATGAAACGAACTCCTCCATGAGCAAGGATGGGTGACAGCGTGCCCTCTTCCTCTTTATCCATCAGCAGGGTCATAAAATGCTCAATCTCTGACATGTCCACATCGCCGCGGTAATTACGACAGATCAATACCTGAAAAAAAAAACACACACACAGATGATGGAGAATAATGCATGCAATGTAATAAAGCCTAACAATTGAAACCATAATTCATCACTTTCTATATCACAGAGCAGTTCCCAAACTTTAGCTTAGCCTTTCCTTCTTCTAACTGATGACGATTCGCCAAAATAAATCGCTTTATTGTTTTTAGTCCTATAGACGCTTTTATCAGATGCATGCGTGTCTCTGTTTATTTAAAGGTCTGTCTAGTAGTGGCTAAACTGAACTCTGAAACAAATACCTTGTCGAAAATAACAAATGTTTTGGTTTCCCTAAAAACAAGGGGAGACGGCGATCATGGATCACTGCTATGTAAAGGGAGGTTTGGTAGCCGATCTGTGGTTAACATTGTATAGTACACAGTAACGTTAACCCAGTGTAGTTTTTGATACACTTTAGGTATGATTTGAATTAAGGTAATCCACTTGCTTTTTTACTTGTTATCAGAAATAAACTACTTTAAAGGGCCTCTGATGTTATCGATTCTTTGCAAAAGTTTACAGGAAGTTACGTTTGTTGCACAAAAGCCGTTTGTTTATGTTGTTATTGCTGAAACCGTCTATATTGTTTTCTTACTGTTGTAAGTTGCTTTGCATCAAAGCGTCTGCTAAATACTTAATGTAAATGTAAAATCTACAAGAAACTCTAGACACTTCCTAAATGCCAAAAAAGTCCTCCTGAAAGGACACCAGAGGTATCTGGGATCTGTTTTTATGCGTTAATCCTTTATCTGCACTAAATCACACTAATCTAAATTCAGTGGATTAAAATAAAATCATTTTAACCCAGAAACACTGAAGTAACGATGGAGACCAGGTCCAGTTATAAGCAGCTTACCACATTATTAGACAAGCAAAACTTTGGCAAACTATTTGCAAATCCCTTCATTTTTCTGGTTTAAAAACTGCTGTTTGGCGAATAAAATATCCACACATATGAACATTTTAATGGTTTAAAGTTAGTACTTTAATTATTTATAGATACACTGTGTAACATTGTGTAAATCAACATCACTGCACTGTAAAACAACATCTGTAATTCAAGGTCCATGTAACTTAAAGGTTAAGATTGAAAAATCATTTGTATTTGTCAAACCAATAGCATAACTTCACAAAAACAGTGCAATATTATAAGTATACTTCTTAAATGGACGACTTATTTGCAAATAATAATACAAAATAACTTACTTCTCACAAAATGTAAATTTTGTACTTATTATTTACTTATCAATTATTGATTTTAGTTGATTTCAGGTGATTTGATCGCTATATCAAACACCATTCAATCATGAAGATCAACCGCTATAATGGATTAATTTAATTCATATACAGCTATATCTTTACTAAACAAAGTCATATATTGTTAAACACCCTCAACGCATTCAGACGAGTCAAAGAGTTTTTTATTTTAATTCAGAAAACATTAAAATAATATTAAAATCCCCTCACGTCATGTTTGCTGTGGATTAGCTTTAGCATGCGGTGCTAGTGAACCGTTATCTTACCTTCCCCTTCAGATCTAACACATACACCGCGCTGGCCGACATGTTTCCGCCGTTATCAACCACTTGTATCGATAATCCACAGAAGTCCGGTCACTTCCCGGGCATTTATGAGATTAATGAAAACCCGTCATCCGTTTTAGACGATCAAAAAACATCAAAGTGCGGCTCCGAGAGATTTTGAGGAACCGGGTGACGCTGCGCTAACTGCGCGTGACGGCACTGCAGCACCATCTACTGCACAGAATGTCTGAACTACAGCAAAGTCCCTTTATGTGAAGTCTCCTCACTCGGGGATTATATTTGCTACATATAAGAACACATCCTATATACTTGAATTGAGAAAGAACGATTTCTTTAAAATTGTCCACTTTAGGCACAATAAGACCACATATTTTGACCACCAATTAAACATGACCTCAACTGTGTTATAAGCTCTTATTGAGTTCTAAAACCCTTTTCTACACGTCGCTCCATCTACCGCGCATGCGTAGTGGTTGGCAAGCCCTTCGCATCACTCCAGACCCCTCCCAAAGTGAATCGTCTGTTTTTTACCCTAAAGTTACTGAAAAATCCAGCAAAACCAGCATAAGATGGTAGCTGGTTTTAGCTGGTCTAAACTGTTCCTCCCAGCCTGGCAAAGCTGCCCTGCTGAAAAAAAAAAACAATAAAACCATTACAGAAAAGTATAATGGTTTCCATTAAAATACCAATAGGAACCATTACCTTTACCATTAAAACCACTACAATGTTTTGGGCCATATTCCATTAGAACCAATACATAGAACCAATACATACCATTAGAGACCAACAAAGACCAATACACTGTAATGTATTTTGGGCCATATTCCATTAGATCCAATACTACATACTACATTTGCACACTTTACTTTCTGTATGATACTGCCATCTAGTGGACTTGTTTATTATATGACTGACACACCTGTTTGCACACGTTTCATAAACACAACCAGGAAATTCAGGAGTTCAGGGAAACTGAAACTGCTGGGCTGTTATTTGTTTCGTCTTCTTTCTGTGAGTA
Organism: Paramisgurnus dabryanus; assembly: GCF_030506205.2. NCBI lineage: Eukaryota > Metazoa > Chordata > Actinopteri > Cypriniformes > Cobitidae > Paramisgurnus > Paramisgurnus dabryanus. The sequence goes on from NC_133342.1 coordinate 4,789,389, forward strand.
CATACAGTGAAATGGCAGAAGCCAGTATTTCTGTGGTTCAGGCAGGGCCGTGCACAGACCTTTTGAGGGGCATGTGCTGAAACTGAAAAAGGGCACCCCCTCCAAATAAATATTACTTAATAATCATCTTAATAGCTTTATATTTATTCGCTATTAATGATTGAAAAAAATCACTAATAATGAATGAAAAATGACATTTGATGATAGCTTGGCATTATACAGTGCAAAGGATATCTGCTCTTGTAAGTGGGCTTTAACAATTTACATCCTGGGTGTTTGTCTGTATTAGGCCTATTTGTAGTCATGTGTTTGTGAAGTGCTCTTGTGTACTCGCTCTTATTTAATTGTAGAATATATTAATTTTAATTTTTTTCTTTGCTTACATACATAAAGTTACCTGTACATAAAAATATGTTTGAAGAAAAAAAGGTATTCTGTTTGGTTTTATAAGCTAATTTTTATTATTTGGTTAACATGTTTATGTATGTGATTGAGAAGAGTGGGAAATAGGAGATTAAAGATCAAAATAGGAGATTATACAATACTATAGCCATACCATTAGCATATTCAACATGTATCTGCCTACCTGGCAAAAACTGTGCTGACCAGGAACCTTGGTCTTTGGAAGGTGCAAATAACTGCATTACTGAAAAATATACTAAATACTAAATAGACTTAACTCTATGCAGTTGATTTCAGAATAAAAAGTTATGAACCAAATAATCATACAACTCCCTTGACTAATTCAAGGCATAAGATACATGCATATACAATAACTTATATCCAGATTGCACACTGTAATGAGTGACAGGGCAATATAATGTACATACTTGTATCCTTTACATGTTTTCGTCTCTATCCAGTTTTCCCAACTGGGCATCTGATGTCTAAGACCTTTCTAATCTGATATGTTTTTGGTGTTAATGTAAGCTAGACATTTAAACGCGCGGGCGCGTCTTCTCGCGTGAGATGTGTTGACTTTAGTTTAACGATTGAGACGCGTCATGCAAAAAAAGCGGTAAAAACCGACCGTGCATTCCGTATTGTTGTCACGGGTGCCCTTCACATGGGTGAACACTTGTTTAAAAACTGCTCGCGCTTTGTCAAAAACTCAATTTGGTCGCAGTTTGGAGCCCTTAGTGCCCCCTGATTGCCCACTCGACCAATCCCGTCTATGGATAATTCGGCTCTGCTCAAATTTATAAAACATGCACCGTTATATACATACTAGTGTTTCTTTCGTAATGAGACAGCATTGTACAACAACAAGATACTTATTTACCGTTGCAAGACGTTCAGCTGCCTCTGACTGCTGTGGAACTTCAGCTCGCTGCACTCAGGGGGCGGAGTTAAGAGGTTTGACAGACAGTTTGAGCGGATCCAAAAATATTTAGTTTTTTAATAATTTTATTTGATAAATATATTTGTAAAACATACAGACAGACGTAAATGTTTAACAATAGCATTAATTTATATATATATAAAAAAAAAAACACCTCCAAAAAAGGGCACTTCGGAGTGTAAGGACAAAAAGGGCATGTGTTCTGCACAGGTTGAGCCCTATCTGTGCACGTGCCTGGGTTCAGGATCAGTTCATCTGTTCAATCTGTCTGGATCTACTGAAGGATCCGGTGGCCATTCCCTGTGGACACAATTACTGTATGAGCTGTATTACAGACTGCTGGGATCAAGATGATCAGAAGAGAAACTACAGCTGCCCTCAGTGCAGACAGACCTTCAATACAAGACCTGTTTTAGGTAAAAACACCATGCTGGCTGAAGTGGTGGAGAAACTGAAGAAGACCAAACTACAAGCTGCTCGTCCTGATCACTGTTATGCTGAAGCTGGAGATGTGAAGTGTGACGTCTGTACTGAGAGAAAACACAAAGCTGTCAAGTCCTGTCTGGTGTGTCTGAACTCTTACTGTCAAAATCATTTTAAACTTCATGAAGAACTTCACTCAGGAAAGAGACACAAAGTGACAAACGCCACTGGACGACTTCAGGAGATGATCTGCCATCAACATGAGAAACCTTTAGAGATTTATTGTAAAACTGATCAGATCTGTATATGTTATCTGTGTATGGTGGGGGAGCACAAAAATCACAACACTATGCCAGCTAAAGAAGAGAGGACTGAGAAACAAGTAAGAGATGAAAACACTGAGTGATGTGTTCCCAGATAGCATGCAACCATTGAAACAACGTTAAAACAGTTGATTTGTCAATGTTAATTGCATTGAATAAGTATCAGGTTTGCACCCTCTATTAATACTGAAAAAATATTGAAATTTCAGTAAATCACCGTTATGGTGATCAGTGTTTGCTTTTGTTAAGCCCTTGACTCTTGATATTCACTAAGTTATAACTTAATTTTTTTATGTTTGTGTATTTAGTTGAAATTGGTTGCTTTTTATGAAGACATCAAGATGAGATAAAAGTAAGTTGCTTTACATGTTGATGTTGATTCTTTTATGACTGTTATAACTGTTCTGGTGTGTAAATGCAATTTGACAAGATTAACAGAAATACAGATAAAACAATAAACTGCAATGCATGCTGGGAGTCATGGATTAGATTATGTTGACTTCCAGCATGCATTTGCAGCATGAAGCTTTCTTTTGTTAATCTTCATCATTGATGAGTTTCATAGACTGATTTATGATGTCAGAAATAGATTTAGTAGTTTAACCTTTAAGTGTGTTTTTATAATACTGATTTTTTTTTCATTGTTTCAATGGTGGCTTGCTATCTGGTTTGTTAATGTGATCATATCTGCTTTATAATAAATGTTTCTTTATGATCATACTATTGCTTCAAAATCGAAGAGCTTTTTACAAATTTGGATTTATGTACAGTTTATCTCTATCATTTCCTCCAGGTAACAGAGATCTGAAAAACACAACAGTGATCTTTAGGAAGTGAAGAGCATGTTTTACTGAGATTATATTTTCTATTAAAAGTTTCAGTGTCATCAGTTTATGTTTGTGTTGTTTGTCATTGTGTTTGTGTAGAGTTTTCAGTCTCTCTCTGTTCCTCCTGGATCTTCAGACTCACTCAGCATCACTGTCAGCTCTCTCATCTCTTTTGATGATGTAGGAAAATCTGTGTCTCATCTGAGAGAGAAACTGGAGGATTTCTGTAGAGAAGAAATAAATATATTTGATAAAAGTAAAGCACCTGAACCTGAGACCAGGGAGCAGTTCCTAAAATGTGAGTCTCAATAAACAACAAATAACCACACTGATGCTGATAAAACATGAACAGTGATAATCTGCATTTCAGTCATTTTAAACTTCTTTATAATGATACCTGTGAATCAAACTGAATGTGCAAAATAAACATAAAATAAATAACTGTGCTCTCAATTAAATTTAAAATTAAATGTTATGTATATAGCGCTTTTCACAATTGTTAAATGTTTCAAAGCAGCTTCACATTAATAAAAGCAGGAGAAAATCGGACAACATAAGAAGCAGAGTACAGCGACTAAGATTAAACTGTAGTAGCGAGCGTAGTAATAATGTAACATATAGCAGAGAGTTCTAAGTTAAGCCAATGTCAGCTAACTCCGTAGGGGTTGAAAAAACTCCTAGGAGAAAAAAACTGTGCTCACCCACAATGAAATCAAATAGCAGTTCATAAATCAAGTTTCTTATTTGACATTCAAATTTCATGAAAAAAAATTATCTACACTTTAATTAAATTATAACTAAATATATTTTAAAATGTACAACTACAGAAGAAAGGGACTTTGAAAATGTTCACACATTTACAAAATGGTTAACCTTTTGATTCTGTCTATACTGTTAATGATCGCTGTTCACTTCTTAACACATTGACAGTCATCAAAAACTAAAATAATTAAGACTTGAAGTTTTATTTTAATTATTGAAATGTAAAATTTTACATTTGTCTTCACCAGATTATCATCACTTCACTGCAGATCCAAACACAATATATAAATTTCTCCATCTGTCTGAGGGGAACAGAGTGATTACTAACATGGACAAAGCCCAGCTGTATCCTGATCATCCAGACAGATTTGATGATAGACCTCAGGTGTTGTGTAGTGAGGGTGTGAGTGGACGCTGTTACTGGGAGGTTGAGTGGAGTGGTCAGGTGTTTATATCAGTGTCATATAAGAGCATCAGCAGGAAGGGACGGGGTCACGAGTGTTTGTTTGGTTTTAATGATCAGTCCTGGAGTTTGTGCTGTGACTCCAGATATTCATTCAGACACAATAACATTGAGACTAAACTCCCTGTAGTGCTCAGTTCTTCTAGAATAGGAGTTTATGTGGATCACAGTTCAGGATCTCTGTCCTTCTACAGCGTCTCTGACACAATGACCCTCATCCACAGAGTCAACACCACATTCACTAAACCTCTCTATCCTGGGTTTTGGTGTTATCTTGGATCAGTGAAACTGTGTGATCTAAAAATATAGATCAGAATCAACAACAAAGAAATAATAAGTCTTTCATTTTCCAATAAGCAATTTTAAATATTTGATTGTAATGTTATATTTTAATAATTGTATTTTGTCTTGTCAAAAAGAGGTAGCTGTACAGTAGTTATTCACAGTTAATATTATTCATCTACAGCCGTGTATTATTTTATGTGCACAAACCACTATACAAGTCACTAAAATGTATGGGTCTGAATTGGGAATTAATCCAATTTCACTTTATTTTAAGACAAACATTTAATTTTGACATTTAGTTTGACATTAGTTTAATCCAAAATGTACAATACCACAGTGGGCTTATTCTAAACATTTTTAACAATGTTTAAAAACCATCACTAAAGTTAATTAATGTCTGTATTGCACATCACTTACATAAAATGTACAAGTACAATAAAACCTTTAAGACATTTGCATTGTTTTTTCATCTATTACTATATAATGTGAACCACAATAATGACAGTACAGTTACTATTTATTTAAAAAAAGATGGGTGCAGAAAGAAATCATAAAATACCTTAATCCATTCTTACCAGTAGCACATAGAGCACACTGTCAGATAAAATGTTCCAGCTGAGGCACTACACTTTCATAAAGTACACCTTTGTGCATATTATACAGGTGTATACAGTACACATCTATACTTACAATGTAAAAGGGATTTTGTGGTGTTGCTGTTTTAAAGGATGTTTTCTTAAGTTAACACAACTTGCAGTTTTTTTATTTGTTCATTCAATTATAACTTGAGCCAATGAAAAATAAACAACTTGCTCTAAACAATATTTTCTACGTCTATGAAAACCTGGCAAAAAGTGTGGTTGGGTTGAAGATGTGATGAAGTTAAAGGATCCGGTATTTAACACTTTGAGTCTCATTTCTGGTTTGTTTTGGATGAACTACAGTGATGGACACCGAAATTTTAACAATGGGTCGTGTCTTGACTTTTTGACTCGTTTAGAAGCATCTCTTGACTGCTTCAGAATGGAAGTCAAAGGCCATGCACAAACATGTCATTAAAACAACACTTAACGTTCATTTTCAAAACTGTGCTACTCACGAGTGGTTTGTGGTGTTCGTTGATTGGCCCCAGAAATATTTGATTGATTTATTTTATTGTTTTACCATTAAAGGGGCCATGTCACAGGACTTTTTTAAGATGTCTAATAAATCTTTGGTGTCCCCAGAGCACATATGTGAAGTTTAAGCACAAAATACCTTATAAATAATTTATTATAGCATGTTAAAATTGCCACTTTGTAGGTGTGTGCAAAAATGTGCCGTTTTGGGTGTGTCCTTTAAAATGCACATGAGCGGATGAAGTGCAAGCACTGATCACAATGATGGTGGTTTGTTGAAATTGAAACTCAATTGTTCTGTGAATTATTTTCTCTCTGCACTAAATGGCAGTGCTGTGGTTGGATTAAGGGGTGGTTTTATTATAATAAGAGCTCCTTATGACATCATAAGGAGAGCCAAATTTCAACAACCTATTTTTTCATGTGCTTGTAGAGAATGGTTTACCAAAACTAAGTTACTGGGTAGATCTTTTTCAAATTTTCTAGGTTGATAGCAGCACTAGGGACCCAATAATAGCACTTAAACATGGAAAAAGTCAGATTTTCATGCCATGGCCCCTTTAATGAATATAGAAAGAGTAGGGTATACAAAATGAAAAAGTCATTCCACCTTAAAAACTCTGCCGTATAATGAAAGGTCTCTTATAGCCCAAAAATGAAAAATCTGTCATCTTCATACATTAAGGCAGATCATTTTCACACTGTTTATTTATTCAGACTGTGACTTTCTGTATGAGACTGACATCTAGTGGACTTATTTATTATATGACTGACACACTTGTTTGCACACGTTTCATAAACACAACCAGGAAATTCAGGAGTTCAGGGAAACTGAAACTGTTGGGCTGTTGTTTCTTTCGTCTTCTTTCTATGAGTACATACAGTAAAATGGCAGAAGCCAGTATTTCAGTGGTTCAGGATCAGTTTGTCTGTTCAATCTGTCTGGATTTACTGAAGGATCCAGTGGCCATTCCCTGTGGACACAGTTACTGTATGAGCTGTATTACAAACTGCTGGGATCAGAAGAGAAACTACAGCTGCCCTCAGTGCAGACAGACCTTCACTACAAGACCTGTTTTAAATAAAAATGTGGTGATTACCGAGATGGTGGAAATACTGAAGAAGACAAAACTACAAGCTGCTCGTCCTGATCACTGTTATGCTGAAGCTGGAGATGTGAAGTGTGACGTCTGTACTGAGAGAAAACACAAAGCTGTCAAGTCCTGTCTGGTGTGTCTGAACTCTTACTGTCAAAATCATTTTAAACTTCATGAAGAACTTCACTCAGGAAAGAGACACAAAGTGACAGACGCCACTGGACGACTTCAGCAGATGATCTGCCCTCAACATGAGAAACTTTTAGAGATTTACTGTAAAACTGATCAGCTCTGTATATGTCTTCTGTGTATGGTGGATGAACACAATGAACATAAGACTGTATCAGCTGCAGCAGAGAGGACTGAGAAACAGGTAAGAGATTAAAACACTGAGATTAGATCCGAGTTTAACTATTAAAAAATGACTCTAATGTACATTTTATCTGTTTAATTATTATTTCCAAATCCAACAGAAAGAACTGAAGGAGACCCAGAGAAAATACCAGCAGAGAATCCAGGAGAGCCAGAAGAAGCTTCAGGAGCTGAGAGATGCTGTGGAGACTCATAAGGTGAGTTTTGATGAGAAGAACAACTGCTGTCTGCTGTTTCAGATCTGTTTCAGACTCAGTTAGGACTCTCATCCAATCAGTCAGTGAGGAGTTAAGTGCTGGATGACTTTCACTGAAGTCCACTGTGTGTAACAGACTGTGTGATGTACCAGTAAGAGCTGAGTGAATGCTGCTGATTCTAATGCTCCTCTCTCTGTGTGTCCTAACAGCGCTCTGCACAGACAGCAGTGGACGACACTGAGAGGATCTTTACTCAACTGATCCAAACCATTGAGAGAAGACGATCTGAGCTGACACAGCTGATCAGAGATCAGGAAAAGACTGCAGTGAGTGAAGCTGAAGGACTCTTGAAGCGACTGGAGCAGGAGATTGATGATCTGAGGAGGAGAGACGCTGAGCTGGAGCAGCTTTCACACACAGATGATGACATCCATTTCCTCCAGGTAACAGAGATCTGAAAAACACAACAGTGATCTTTAGGAAGTGAAGAGCATGTTTTACTGAGATTATATTTTCTATGAAATGTTTCAGGGTCATCAGTTTATGTTTGTGTTGTTTGTCTTTGTGTTTGTGTAGAGTTTTCAGTCTCTCTCTGTTCCTCCTGGATCTTCAGACTCACTCAGCATCACTGTCAGCTCTCTCATCTCTTTTGATGATGTAGGAAAATCTTTGTCTCATCTGAGAGAGAAACTGGAGGATTTCTGTAGAGAAGAGATAGAAAATATATTTGACAAAAGTAAAGCACCTGAATCTGAGACCAGGGAGCAGTTCCTAAAATGTGAGTCACAACAAACAAACACACTGATGCTGATAGTAATATACACAGTAATATGATGCATATCAGTCATTTTAACTCCTCTATAATTATATATTATTCTGTAAGATATAACTGTAAGATCAAATTTAGTTTATAAATCAACTTTCTTATTTGATATGGTATTCAAATTTCATAAGCAATTGTTTTTCTATAAACAATTTTTTTACCCCTAAATTAAATAAAAAAATATTTTTTTAAAGTGTACACCTACAGAACAGAGGGACTGTGACAATGTTAACACATTCACAAACATTTTACACACACAGGATTATGACGAATATAACAGTAAAACAATCAGATTAGATTCTGTCTATACTGTAAATGATCTCTGTTTACTTCTTAACACATTGACAGTCCTTAAAAACTAAAATAAATAAGATTTGAAGTTTTATTTGAATTATTGAAATGTACAATTTTCCTTTAAAACAATGTTTTTGATTTTCTCCATCAGATTATCATCACTTCACTGCAGATCCAAACACAGTAAATAAACTTCTTTGTCTGTCTGAGGGGAACACAGTGATTACTAAAACTAACACACTCCAGCCGTATCCTCATCATCCAGACAGATTTGATGGTTGTTTTCAGGTGTTGTGTAGTGAGAGTTTGAGTGGACGCTGTTACTGGGAGGTTGAGTGGAGAGGTCAGGTGTTTATATCAGTGTCATATAAGAGCATCAGCAGGAAGGGACGGGGTTATAAGTGTGTGTTTGGAGGTAATGATCAGTCCTGGAGTTTGTGCTGCTGTGGCTCCAGTTGTTCATTCTGGCACAATGACATTGAGACTAAACTCCCTGTAGTGTTCAGATCTTCTAGAATAGGAGTTTATGTGGATCACAGTTCAGGATCTCTGTCCTTCTACAGCGTCTCTGACACAATGACCCTCATCCACAGAGTCAACACCACATTCACTAAACCTCTCTATCCTGGGTTTTTGGTTTGTGGAGCAGTGAAACTGTGTAATATAACAATATAGATGATACAGAGAGTATAAATAATTTTCATATTAGAAGTCTGAACATGATGAATCAACAACAAAGAAATAATAAGTCTTTACATTTTCTAATCAGCAATTTAGACAAACTATTAATTTGGACATTTAGTTTGACATTAGTTTAATTCAAAACACAAAATACAATGGTGAGTTTATCCTAAACATTTCTAACAAAATGTTTAAAAACCATCACAAAAGTTAATTAATGTCTGAATTGCACATCACTTACATAAAATGTACAATAAAACCTTTAAGACATTTGCATTGTTATTGTCATGTATTACTTACAGTAACGTGAACCACAATAATGACAGTACAGTTACTATTTTTTTTAAAAGATAGGTGCAGAAATCATAAAATACCCAAATCCATTCTTACCAGTAGCACATAGAGCACACTATTAGATAAAATGGTCACTAGCTGGGGCATTACACTTTCATAAAGTACACCTTTGTAGGATTTTGTGGTGTTGCTGTTTAAATTTTTTTTGTTGTTGTTGACACAACTTGCATTTTGTTCATTCAACTAAAAAAGTTTTACTCTCTACAACACAAAAAGGTTTTCATTCACTAAAGAAATATTTCCTTTTCATAAAAATCTTTAGTGTAATGGTTCACATCTATATTTTATACTTGAGCCAATGAAAAATAAACAAAGTGCCCTAAACAATATTTTCTATGTCTATGAAAACCTGGCAAAAAGTGTGGTTGGGTTGAAGATGTGATGAAGTTAAAGAGATAACGAAGAGATAAATAAAGTGATGATTGACCATTAATGATAAACACCTACTGTAAATAAACAGAATCACTAAAGAAAGATGAAGAAGAGAAAAAAGACCAGCAGAACCACAAAAACTACGTAAAACATTTCTTGGTGGGGCCAATGTCCTTTTAAGGAAGTTGTGTCAAAGCGCCACATTTGCTTCACTTCAGTTAAAACATTGAAATACATTGAGTTAGAGACAAAGAGCTGTGATTTTTCTTAATTAATAGTCAATAAATGCATTGATTTACAATATTTATATATCAGACCAATTTGTGTTGGTAGTATTTTTAGTTCTATCAACAATGTTTTTTTGTCTAATAAAATCCACTAATATGATAAGATTAGTATGGTCAGCTGCTTCAATGTGCCTTGTTAACAGCTGGATAAACACAAATGTAGATGTGTCTGTATGATGCTGTCACATAGTGAATGTTTTTATTTTCTCATTGACATCTGTTTGTACAACAGTGTTGCTATGTCAGTATTAAAAACAACTTTTTGAGGCATTAGAGGATTTGTGTAAAAATGCAGTGATATCAATAAGCTGTTGAGCAAAACAGTTTATACACAATTCACATGGTATTTATTAAAGTCTGGTTTAAGGAGCCACCCAACGATGGTATCCAATGGCGTGGGTGAAGGGAGCTCGTGTTCTTTCGTGTCTTAGCGCTTCTATAAGAATAATTCATTTATTACTGTAAGTTTCAATTCATTTCTTTGACCTCTGTGTTTAAATTATAATCTGACTCCAGTTTAATATAATAGAAATTCATTTCATACCAATTATCTGTTGATCACAATTTAGATATTTGATTATTTATAAACTCTTAGTTTTAACTCTAGTATGATCTTAACCTGACATACTTATTTTGCAGTAATACCAGACTCCTGCTTATCTACTGGAAATTTCTGAAGAATTTAAATGAATCAAATGTAACAATGTATTATACCAGGCAGGTTCCAGCTTCAAACATCAATTAAAGAATATCATACAGAATATGATTCAATTCCAGTTATTTAAAATGATTAATGGTTGCAAAAGTTACAGTGTCATACCTGGCAATAGACAACTCTGGCTACAGCTAAAGCTTTGAAGTCCTGTCTGGTGTGTCGTCTCTTTGCAGAGTGACTGAAAAATAAAGAGTTTGCTGCACCCGCGCCACACGCAACCCAGAGTGTTAAAGGCAGAGATCTGAAACTACTCAAGTTCAACATAATTTAAGATTGATAGATATCATGTCACCAGGTGACTATGGTAGGGCAGGAACCAAAAGTGGCGGAGAAGGGTTCCGCTTGGATATGGTTTCCACCCGAACCCGATTTTTATTCATTTGTGCTTCCTGGTTTCCATAACAACACATCGGGGCTTATTAGAAAGATTCACGATTGGAAGAGTAAAGGAGGACGGGCAACATAAATAGAGCTGTAGTAACACACAGAGGGGGTCGTTTTCGGGCACGAGCTGCTTCACTGCCTAGGGCAGACCTGATCACACGCTCCGTCCTTAGAGGAGCCGGAGGGCGCCGTTGATCCACGGAAGCGCTTATAGCGCATGGAAAGAGTGCGGCAGCCAAGCAAGGCAAAACGGACGGAGCGGTGGGAATTAAAGGAGCACTGCACCGGAGGGTGCTTTTGGTGTACTTTGTGTGCGCTGTGTTGCTGCTGTACAGACCCGCTTATTCAACCTACATTGATCCTTTGGGGAAGAAAGAGGTGGAAGATGATCGGGTGAAGAGATTATTGGGCGATTTCACTTGTGTATGGGCTACTACAGAGTCATCGAGTGCATTGTTATAAAACGGTGCTGACGACGAAGCGTGAGTAACAGTGGATGTGTGTTTGATGAAGTATTTAGAAGAAGAGCTGCTTGGTGTACATTCTAAGTGTGTTGAAGGTCCCTGGCCCCACGGAAGAGAGAAGTGTGGGCGAGTCGCTGATCGACCGGAAGTACGGGCAGGAAAACCCAACCGGGGGAACCGTGTGCTGTTTATCATCTGGCCCTGCGGATAAAAGAAGCGCGGGTGAGCTGAAGAGGTAACGATAATCATATAGGGGCTGCATTGTTTCAACTGTGTATCAACCCGTCTTCTCTGTGGAAAGAACAACGCTCAACCCGCCTCACGAGGTAGTCGAAGCCAGGCGGTCTAGTCCATAAATTCACGTAAAGTGTGTGTGCAGAGTGCCGTGGGTTAATTGTGGTTATCATTGGGTTTACACTAAGCTTGCTGTGTATGCTGTGCTTGTAGCGACCAGAACTGCCCTGGCCCCGGACGGGTCGTGAGAAGAAAAGACCACGCTTTGGCCCAAGCCCCCTGAGAAGAGGGGAAACTAAACACCTTTTTCTTATAGCAACGTCTTAAGGAGGAACGAACTGTGTCAATAGTGTGAACCACTTACCTGCGTCCCAGTGAACGCCCTGAAGTGAATGGAAAGCCCAAGTCTTGTGAGTAACTTACCTGTGTGATGTGTCGCCTACCTTTGCTTACAGCAACGTCTTAAGGAGGAATTAACCGTGTCAACAGTGTGAATCACTTACCAGGAAGTCCCGGCTGAGGAAACCTAAGGGTGAACGAGAGACAGAAGAAATTAGGCAAGTAGCAACAAAGGACGAAACCAAGCCCCTAATTGTGTATTTCCTGTTCTGCCTCCAGGAAGAAGCGGAGGGCGCCACGGATTAAAGGACCAAATTGGAAAGGAGTCCCAGTCCCCGTCTTATGGTCCACACTGCCCTGGAAGCAAGAAGAAGCAAATTGTTTTAAACTGCCCTTTCCCCTCTCCCCCTTTGCTTTTAGATATTTAAATAAAGTTACATTTTAATTGTAGTATACTTGTCTGTCCGGTCATTGGGGTGGTCTTGGAAAACTCCTCGAGGTGGCAATTAGAGAGGGGCGTGACCCTTTAGAGATCTCGGGTCCGCTCCGGCCTGTGAAAGATTTGGCGTAGTCGGCAGGGTCACCTCGAGTTGAGCGACCAAGGCCCTCCAATGGCCGACAACGAGTTGCCCGAAGCCCCACCCCGTGTAGTTTGTTTGTTTATTAAGATCCCCATTAGCTGCTGCAAAGGCAGCAGCTATTCTTCCTGGGGTCTATAGACTTTATGGTAGAGAAATTTTGAGTGTTTTATCTTACAGATTAGTATTATCTTTTATATGGTATGTTTTTAATGTCTACATAAATAAAGTTGTCTCTCTGTTGCTTGAACATGAATGTGTAGGTCCATAGCTGGGCCTGGAGGAGATAAGGGTGTCCTTGGTAAGGATAGCGAAATAGTTGTATGATGTGTTAGAGAACAAAGACACTGAGTTTTACCACCCATGGGAGGATTTATGTACCAGCTTGGAATGTTATAGAGATAAAGTCACAGCATCACCAGGTTGTCATGAGTTATGAGAAGGAGCTAAGGGTCCTAAAGGCAGGAGTCTGCTGAGCATTGGGATAGTACAGAGTGAAAGAAAGGCAGGGCTACTGGACCACTATATAATATACTGAAAAACTCAGAACGGGGTCATTGTCATTATCATTTTACCAGGTGTACACCCTATGACCAGTATTGTGTTTCAAGCTGTCTGACACAATCCTTTAATAAAATAATTTGAAGAGAATTTTACATCTCAACCGTCTCTGATTCTCCTGAAAAATCCACGACATTTTGGCGCTGCGGAGCAGGGTTACAAGAGAGAACATTGGACAACCGAGTGGGATCGTTCAGAGGCCGTTCACGGTCGGGGGGAGATGTTCTCCATCCTGAGTCGATTGTTTCTTCTTTGTGGGTGTTAAACTGCTAAGGCTGGCCAGCCGCTTGCTTCTTAAATTAAGGTAAGCAAAGCGTTATAGCATTTTTTCACCTGCATTGATGGGATTTTTGACTCTGTTTGGAAAACACAGACAGCCCGGCGTTTTCATTTGAATTCCTGAATTCTCTCTGTAACTCATAAACTAACTAGTAATGTGATTAATGAGAAGGGACTTGTGGATGATATTACAAGATAAATTATCTCTAATAGGGAAACCTGGTCTTCCGAGTAAAGTGTACTCTTATCTGAGGGTCAAGAGGACCCAGCTGTGAAACAGTTGATGGAAAATAATATTAACATAGCCAAGAGGGCGTTGACTGTTAATAGCCAAGAGGGCATTTAATTATACTAAATTTTGTTGATTTTATGGACTCAAACTAAAACAGTAATTTTGAAACTAAATTTTGTAAAGCCAGTGGGCTGATTTAAATAAGAGTATCTGAGATGAGTACGGATATATCTTTTTAAAGGAAAGGAAACCATTGGGTTTGATTGTTAGTTGTTTTTTGATGTAACTGGTTAAGTTATGAAACAAAAGTGAGATAAGAGAGAGATTTTTGTTGAGGGAGAACCAGTGGGTTGCTTAAATGAGTATTTGAGAGTAATTTATCGATGAACTTTGATACTATAAATTGCTCTATGAAACAAATATGAAGAGTTTGCATAGTTTGTGTACCAAGGTGCTTAGAATGTGCAAACGAGGGTGAGCGAGAGAGTCTGGAGTGAGGGAAAAACCAGTGGGTTGCTTGAGTGAGTGTTTATGAGTGCCTCTATCGATGAACTATGATACTATAGAGAGCTCACTGATATGGACACAGTGTTCAAGGGTGCTTTATCGATGAACTTTGATACTATAAAGTATTCTTTGAGACGAACACAGTGTTTAAGGGTAATTTATCGATGAACTATGATACTATAAATTACTCTATCAAATAAACTCGGGAGAGACAAGGGAAAAAGCTTCTGTCCAACTTAAAGTTAAGAAAGTGTTTATTAATTGTTGCATGGTAAGGACTTACCATAAGTGAATAGTTAAAAAAAAAAAAAAAAAAAATCCCACAAAAGGATTTCTGCATCTCATTCAACTCATATGAAAATTTTGATTTTGAAAGTTAGGGGTAAGAGTTATCCTGTGTGAAAAATATTGTCCATTATTGAATGTCAGTTGTTACTGAAAACATTGAATTTGGTGGAACCTGAAATCTTTATCTCATATTGAAAAGTCATTATTGAGTGACTTGATTTAACAAAAGAAAGGTTAACAGAAGGAAGTTTAACAATTAAAACAGAAGATTCTGAGATCAATACAGTTACGTCTGCATTTAAAATAGCCCAATTAATCAGAGGAATCTTTTGTGTTAGTTTTAGTTGGCCCGAGATAAGAAGTTTTTCCAGTTGTAAGATTAATGTGTCAAAGACAATTGTAGGATATAAAGAACTGAGCATTGTAAGTGCTAAGTTTAAATTTGAATCAAATCTTAAAAGTGGTTGTGTGACAAATAAAGTGATAGGTGAAGAAGAGATCATTTACATACTTGTGGGACCCTTTGTGATTTATTCCAGTCGCCTAACTGGAACATTTTATAGTGCAGAGCAGTGCATTGACTTATTGGTAAATAAATAAAGTAAACAACCATTCAGTGTAACATGGAAGCAGCAACAAAAGAATTAGAGCGTGCTATCACTGTGGCCCCGGTAGAATGGTGTAACTTACAAGACAAAGGCTTTGATGGTAAAGCATTGGCTAGTGGTGTAATGATCTAAAATGGTATACCAGAAGTAACAAATATAAGAAAGGAGAGCAACCTCCCTTTCACTGGCCAGAACAGGGAACATGGAATAAAGAAAAAACAAAGAGTATGAAAATTTGGATGACCAATTACATAGCTAATCAGGAGTTGAAAGAAAGAGAAGAGGAAAGCTTTGTTAGATGGAATGGAATTGTGGGAAAAAGCTAGAGGTTGCTGGAGTAAGGAAGCTGAAAGAGTGATGGCTGATAGAGAAGAGGTCAGAGCTCGAGAGATGGCAAAGCAAAACGAAAGAACAGAAAAGACAAGATTGCTAGAACAACCATTAGACACTGCAAACCAATTACCTGTGGTAACTACAACAGTTAAGCCACCGCCCTATGCACCGCCCACTGCCTCTGCCTCCCTCAATCCATGCCCTCCCTCTACCACACACACAAAATGCCCTCCCTTCACTACTTCCTCTGAGAGTGGCCCTCCCTTAACAGCTCTCACTCCAGCCCCAACCACTCCTGTTGCTTCACCAAATGCTAGCACACTGTATCCAGTTATTAAAGGAACTATGCAGCTTAAAGGGGAATTAGAAGTTGAGGGAAATGTGGAACTGTATGATGAGATGCATAGAGGCAAGGAAGGATCACTCAGTGAACAAAGTCAGGCAGAAGGAGGAGCTAGTCAGTATACCAGGACTCAGTTAGAACATCTGGACCGAATAATTGAACAGAGAGCAAAGGAAATAACAGAATTATCTAAAGAGGTGATGTCTTTGGCTTTAGCAGGGCTATC
The DNA here is from genome assembly GCF_030506205.2 of Paramisgurnus dabryanus. Classification (NCBI taxonomy): domain Eukaryota; kingdom Metazoa; phylum Chordata; class Actinopteri; order Cypriniformes; family Cobitidae; genus Paramisgurnus; species Paramisgurnus dabryanus. Next base: position 4,805,500 of record NC_133342.1, read on the forward strand.
ACAGGACAGAGAGCTTAGTAAAAGATTACAAGAGGAAGAAAGGATGATTTTGGAGCAAGAAAGGCAGGATAGAGAGAGAGCAAAAGAAAGGGTGATTAAGCAACAAAAGGTTAGGGCAGTGCATGCTATGGAACAGAGAAAGCGAGAAACTGACGACTGGCTAAATATGAAAATGACACAAGAGTACCCAGCCTCTAAAGGTGGTATAGATATGACAAAAATGTCAGGACCTGATGGATTAAGAACTTACAGAGCGAAGATGTTGGTAGAGGAGAGAAACAGAGATATGGAGTATAGGGACACATTAGCTTTAGACTTTGACCCAATAGAGGACAGATCCCCATTATTGAAAAGTACCCCTAGAGGTGGAATGAATGAGCCAGGTGTGAGTGTATTTCCATTGCGTATTGAAGGAAAAACAGCTGTGTATGTTCCATGGGCTCATAGAGATTTAGAGACTATAATAAACTTATTGCCAAGTTTAAGAGATGGTGCTGGTCCCTGGATTGCTGCGTTGGAGAAAGAGACGCAAGGTACAAGATTGGCGGTGGGTGACATAAAAGCCTTACTGGCAAAAATTACTAGTTTAAGAGAAATGGAGGATGTGTTGTGGTTAGCAGGTATGGGACAGAGTGTGGTTTCATCTGATTTTAACGGCCAGGCTCTTGACTATTACAGAGGCAGACTTTGGGGTGCCTTGAGAACTGAGTTTCCTGTCAAGTTTGACAGCACCAAACTGACCCCCGCTGCACTGGGTCAGGAGGACTGTGCACTGTGGATTGCTAAAAACATGCAAACTTGGAGAGGGCAGGGGCTGAGAAAAGATCCTATTGACCCAAGAGACTTTGAAACCAGACTTTCAGAAAGGAACTGCTGGACGCACTGCCAGTGTCTGTGCAAAACAAACTGAGTGACACCCCAGGGCTAGATGCAATGCCACACAGCCAGTGGGTGGAGACCCTAAAACACCATGCTTCCAAACACCAGAAACACGAAAGAGACTTAGAGCAACAAGCTAAAGAGACTATACGAAAGCTGGCTCAAGTTAGTCTGGAGGAAAAGAAAAGACACAAAAACATTATTTAGGACCCCAGGGGAACCTATGTAGTGGGATGGGCAGGGTCATATGAGTCAGCGAGCCACTCTCAGGGCGAAATGGTTGCAACACACCCTCCTAATAAGTCTGAACAGGTAGCTGATCTGCCAAAACAAGCTGCGGATCAAACCCAAAATCGGAACCTATGGCAGCATCCCCAGGGCGCAGCCCCGTCTCAGCCAGTAGTTGTGAATGTGATGGCACCTAATGGACAGAGTAGAGGGTTTAGTGTTCGAAAATGGTCAAGAGGCAGAGGAAGGGGATATTTTCAGAACAGGGCATCCGCTGATCTGGGTCCATATTTCGGGCAAAACAATGTTTGCTGGGGATGTGGGGAGAATACTCAGGCTAGGCGTGACTGTCCAACAAACCCATGGAAGCAATAGGGGTGTTCGGAGGGTCCAATTAACCAACAGGTAGCATTATCCGAAAATGATTGGGAAGAACCTAAATTAACATGCATAATAAATGGAGTGAAAATTGAATGTTTAATTGACACAATGGGATTCTCTGGAAAACCGAAATGTGTGTGTCAGAACCAATTAAGGTTCAGATAGAAGGAAAAACTGTTGTAAATCAATTTCTGATGGCACCTCAGGTTCCGATCACATTAATTGGAAGGGACATTTTGTGTAAATTAGATGCTACCATCAAAACCAAAACACAGGGATTAACGTTGCAGTGTCTAACCAAAATAACTAAACAGGAGCTAACCCCTTTAATTAGACCAGAAGTATATTGAATAGGGAGCTAGGCAGGTATCTAATTCCATTAGAAATGACTGAGACAGGTATACAGCAGAAGCAAATAATTTTACAGGACAGTAGCACAAATGAGCAGATAGTTGATTTGTTTAACCAACTGCTAAAAGATAAGCTAGTTATCACCAGAGATGAGAGTGAGTATGCTTGCAATATGTAGATGATATTTTGATAGCACAAAACAACAGAGAGGGGTTTGAGAAATTAACCAAACAAGTTTGGAACAGACTCTATGACATGTGGATAAAAGTATCAAAATAAAAAATTAGGTGAGGCAAAACCAAAGTTAGCTGAAAACTATGGCTATGGTAGTGACAAGATCAGGTAAAAAGACTGACAGTAAACAGGTGAATATTTCCGCAGACGTAACTGTAGATGAAATCAGAGACATGCAAAATACAGCGTCACAAATTGAAAAGATGGAGTGGCAAAGCAGAGGTGTTGTCAATGTAAAAGGTTTGTGGAGAACAGAGCAACAACAATTACTAATACCATCTAGAATGAAGAAAATGGTGATGATGTACGCGCATGGTAGTGAACATTGCGCGAGGGGGGAGATGATAGATGAGATTTTGAGACAACAGGGTTTCTGGTTTATCAATATGCAAAACTAAATTAGCGAATTTTTGTCAGAATGTGACATTTATAGAAATGTCAAACCAGCAGTACACCCAATGCGTCTGTTTCCAAGTGTGGAAGGACCATTTGTGCATCTAGTGAAGGATTTTGTAGATATGATCCACCCAATTAAGGAGAAAATGTTTCACATTTTTGAGATGGACAGAAGCTTCAATCCAGTGTGAACGCAGAGTGCGCAAGCAGTGGCTGGAGCACTTAAGAGGGAAGTGGTCGTAAGATTTGCACTTCCCAAGGTATTGCAGGCAGATAATGGACCAGGATTTCAGGCCAACCTGTTGAGAAAAGCACTTGCTAGGGTAGGAATAACCCAAAAATTTGGATCAGTGTATCATCCACAGTCTCAAGGGGCGGTTGAGAGGTGTAATGGCATACTTAAATCAAAAATAGCCAAAATCTGTGCACAGACTAAACTAAATTGGGTTTAGGCCTTACCAATAGCGCTCATCATGGCCATAAGATCTAGTACTAACAGGGAAACACGTTTATCCCCTCATGAATTGGTAACAGAAACACCAATGTTCAAAGCTAATCAAAATGAAATGAATTTGGAGCATGAGGAGGATCTAAAAAATTATTTGAATATTAATGAATATAATATATGAATATATTAATGAATATTAATGAATATATTGCTGAACTAATGAAAAACCATAAAGCTATTTTACAGATTAAAAGCAGGCACAAAGAGACACCTGGTGACGAGACTGCAACACCTTTTTCTGTAGAAACCTGGGTGTAGATTAAAGTTTACAAGCATAAGTGGGATGAACCCAGACGAGAAGGCTCGTATGAGGTCCAACAGCTCTTAAGGTAAAATGTTCCAAATTGTGGTATTATAATACTCATTGCTTCCAGGTACCAGAGAAGACGACCCCCGGCGACTGTCTCCATGTCATTTTGTTGAAATAACCATATAATAAATAAACCCTGTAAACTTATTTTTTAGATTCTTATTATTTAGTGATGTGATGAACCATAGAAACTGGATTTGGAGATCACAATGAATGGGTAATGTATGATCAAAGCATTTAAGGATATGGAGGATGAAGATTGTATGACTGTTTTTTATTTGTTTCTAATAATGAAAATGTTTCTCCCACCAAATGTACAGGCTTATAAGGTTAATTATACATGTTTTAAGATAACCATTTCACAGATGGGTGGTGCCAAAAAGAGATGTAACAAATGACAAAGAGGAATACAAGGCAAACTGGTTTATAGGCCAGACCACAGAAAGGGCAGACTTATGGTGAATGTGTGTTGACATGAATTTAAGGCCAAGTTTAAGAGTAAATTGGAAGGGAACCTGTACCCTTGTACAATTAAATAATGCCATTTCAAATGTTTTCATTACCTGATTTTTGGAGCCTACATGATAAAATAAGTGGTAAGAGTATAAACAGGGAGAAAAGAAATCTGCCTGGTGGATCTTATGATAATATGTGTATATAGAATGTACAGTATATAGATGCCATAGGGGTTCCAAGGGGGGTGCCAGATGAATACAAAGTGAGAAATCAGATTGTTGCAAGTTTTGAGTCAATTCTTTTCTGGTGGTCAACCCTAAATAAAAATGTGGATTGGATTAATTGATTGTATTACGTTAAGGGGATAACTGAACAATTGGGACTAACGTCACTGATGGTGTTTAAAAAAATTATAGATGATAGATGCTGAAAATTTATTTCTTACAATACTGCCCCTGATGAGAGCATTATAAGGGCATTAGAAGGTTTGACTGACTTGTCAAATGAATTGTCTGAGAACGCTGGAATTGATGACCCGTTTACAAAAATGATGGAAAAGTGGTTTGGGAAATGAAGTAGAATGATAACTTCTTTACTGATGTCAGCTGCTGTAGCTGTTGCTATCCTTGCATTGTGGGGTTGTTTTTGCATACCATGTATCAGGGGTTTGATTGAGAAAACTATCGAGAAAGGAATGGGTAAGACAATGTACCAACGGGTACAAATTAATGAGGACGACGAGGAAGATAAATTTGAGGACAACATCCATGTGTGATGGGGAACCAACGAGGCTCTAGTACCCTCCTCCCTCACACGGCCCTCTACGCGTGCAAAGCGCATGGGTTGAAGACCGTCGAAAGCTGGAAGATGCACCCTACATATATACATATAGAATTCATGTTTCTTAGAAAGACTCTGTGTGGACTGCCCACCAGAGCAAAACACTCTCATGTGAGAATCATTATGTTACTGGTAATGTTAAACTGGACATAGGGTGTCACCTATGCTAATGTATTTATTATTTTTTATTAACATTTATCATTTTTTGTATTTGTTATCATTTATTAACAAGGTATTATCTTTTGCATTTATTATTTTCATTACAAGTTATAATCTTTTATTAGTAATGCAAGTTGCAAACCTGAAGTGTGTGTAAAATAGGGAAAGGGATGGTTTTAAGCATCACTGTCCACGGTGTGATGACAGTGTAACAAGCCTGGTAAGTGACTGATGGTCCAGGAATCTCCTGGGGGTGGAGGTAAAACATCCACCTAGCACGGCTTACCAGAAAGTGAAAAGGATTTTTTGAAAAGATGATATGCTTGCTTTAGATTTAAAATTGAATGTTATGTTATATTTTTCATGTTGTTAATCATTATTCCTTTTTTATAGGTTGTTAATTATCATTTAAAGGATAACCCGTGTGAAATGACTGTTGAAACTAGAAAAGTGACTGAGGGTCTGGCCCTAATTGTCAGGGGTATTTTATTATTTTATATCTTTTCTTTCTTTAAAGTACCTAGCCCGGCTTCTCTGGTATCAGCAGTCATATTTGCAGGGTGGTTATCGAAAACATTTAGTTTCCGAAGGGGGGAAATATGGTAGAGAAATTTTGAGTGTTTTATCTTACAGATTAGTATTATCTTTTATATGGTATGTTTTTAATGTCTACATAAATAAAGTTGTCTCTCTGTTGCTTGAACATGAATGTGTAGGTCCATAGCTGGGCCTGGAGGAGATAAGGGTGTCCTTGGTAAGGATAGCGAAATAGTTGTATGATGTGTTAGAGAACAAAGACACTGAGTTTTACCACCCATGGGAGGATTTATGTACCAGCTTGGAATGTTATAGAGATAAAGTCACAGCATCACCAGGTTGTCATGAGTTATGAGAAGGAGCTAAGGGTCCTAAAGGCAGGAGTCTGCTGAGCATTGGGATAGTACAGAGTGAAAGAAAGGCAGGGCTACTGGACCACTATATAATATACTGAAAAACTCAGAACGGGGTCATTGTCATTATCATTTTACCAGGTGTACACCCTATGACCAGTATTGTGTTTCAAGCTGTCTGACACAATCCTTTAATAAAATACTTTGAAGAGAATTTTACATCTCAACCGTCTCTGATTCTCCTGAAAAATCCACGACAACTTCAACAACAAAAAAATTATATATTCCTATAACATAAAACCATACATTATACAGACAAAAATGGAGTGCACACATTAATACATAACAATACAACTACGTACTAAAATAAAAACAAACAAAAAACAACCAAAACAACAACAGCTCTACATTATTCAATCTCACAATACACAGTTACAGCATACTACCACTACTCTTTAACCATTCATATCAGAAAAGCAACAAATATAAATAATAACAATTATTCTAATGTAAACAGATAAAGTCTTAATCTTTTACGAAAATTCATTGCATTCATTCCCAAAATCAAAAACTGCGGAAGAGAATTCCATGCCACCATTGCTCTATACAGCACTGTCTTTTGTATAAGATTGGTTCGACACGGAGGTAACAAAAAGCGACTCTCTGTTGACTGACGAGTGGAATATTGATGCACACACAGCACTAAAAAAAGACAGTCTGCTGTTCAGTATTTCTGGCATTTTTGTAACAATAATTTTTCTAACAAAGTTAACAATACAATAATTAATCCTACTTTTTACACTCAGCCAAATTAACCTCGTATTCAATTCTCTAACACTAGTCCTAAAAGGACAACTTAAAACCACCCGAGCTGCTTTATTTTGAGCAACTTGCAATTTTCTTAAATTCACTTCAGTTGTACTTGACCAAATAATTGAACAATAATCCAAATGTGATTAAAACTAATGATTCAACTAATATTTTCATCACTCGATTTGGAATACATTTTCTGCAATGCTTAACAACTGCCAGACTTCTGCCCATTTTCAACAGTATTTGATTTATATGACTATTCCAATTTAACAAGCTGTCAACAGTCACACCGAGTAGCTTTACCTCTGTAACCTGTTCTATTACAATACCCCCCACAGTCAGACTCAACACAAGCGGATCTTTTAACAAATACTTGGATCCCAGTATCATACATTTACTTTTCTCTGCATTAATCACCATTTTATTATCCATAATCCAATTTTCAATTAGTTTAAGTTCAACTTGTAAGATTGTATTAAGTTCAACAAGGGTTTGTGCGGACGTATAAATTGTAGAATCATCTGCATATAGGGCCATGGTGGAATTCTCTAAAACAAAAGGCAAATCATTTAATAAAATAAAAGTGGCCCAAGGCAACTCCCTTGAGGCACACCACAATCAAGAGTCTGTATATCAGAATTACTCCCATTAAATGTTACAGTAAATTCCCTATTGGCAAGATAACTTTTAATCCATTCAATAGCAGATTTTTCAAAACCATAACAGATTAACTTTTCCAACAAAATTTCATGATCAAGTACATCAAACGCAGCACTCAGATCTAACAATACTGTTCCAACAATCTTTTTATTTTCAATATCTTTTATACAGTCCTCAGTTATCTGAGCTAAAGCTGTTGTTGTAGAATGTTCCTTCCTATATGCATGCTGATAAACAGAATTTAAATCATTTTTACTAAAATACATACTGATTTGATCATAAACAATTCTTTCCGTAACCTTACTCAAAATGGGTAAAATACTAATAGGTCTACTATTTTTTCCCGACAATGGTTCCTTATTATTCTTTATAAGAGGCACAATTTTAGCAACTTTCCAACTAGTAGGAAAAATGCCTTTCTCTAAACTTAGATTTATTATATGACTTATAGGCAAAGCAATCACATCAGCTACTATTTTTAATAATTTCGCATCAAGGTTATCAGCACCAGATGGTTTCTCGTTCATTACTTTTAATAAATTCTCAACTGTAGTAGTACTTACTTCTTCAAAGTCAAATTTACATGATTTATTTCCCATTATTTTATTACATATTGTTCTATTATTTAAATAACTTTTTTGTTTCAGATTCATACCTTGTCTTAAAGTTATAACTTTATTCTTGAAATAAGAACTTAAATGATTTGCAATATCACTGGGTTTTGTCAAAAAGGACCCGTCAACTTCAATAAAAGATGGCACTATTTTAGCTTTTCTCCCCATTATTTTATTGAGCATACTCCAAATTTTATTACTATCAGATTTTGCCTCTTTAATCTTATTTTCATAATAATTTCTTTTTTTTTGTTCTGTTTAGTTTAGTAACATAATTTCTTAATTTCCTATACTTATTCCTCAGGATACTGTTGCCTGATGCGATAGCTTCAGCCTTTAGTTCATTTCTCATCTTTATGTGCTCCTTAAGTTCTAAATCTACCCAAGGGGCAGCAATGGTTCTCACAGTTATTCGTCTCAATGGCGCGTATTTATCCATGATTGGTATTATTGTACTAATAAAAGCCTCTAAGGCTCTATCAGGATCATCCTCAACTAATAACTTTGACCAATCCACATTTCTGACTTCTTCACAATATTCATTTTCATTAAAATATTTAAATATCCTTTTAACAATCATTTTCTGCCCTGATTTGGGAACCTTAGTTTTCCTATTAATTGAAACTATATTATGATCACTAAAACCTACCGGCATAGAGATTACTTTAGAACATAAGTCTACGGCATTTGTAAAAATTTGATCAATACATGTAGCTATTTTTGTGCCATCAGATCTATTAGAAACTCTAGTTGATTTTTTAACAACTTGTGATAAATTACAGATCTCTGTTAGTGAAAGCAACTTATTTTTTAACGAACAGTTATTCGAATGCCAATCAATATTCAAATCTCCCAAAAAATATATTTCAAATTTTGTATCACAAACTTTGTCTAACATAGTACAAATCTTATCTAAATAAACTATAGGTACATTAGGTGGTCGATAACAAACACCAATTAGAACAGGCCGAAGATGTGGTAACTGCACTTGTAACCACAGAGCTTCTACACCCACACAACCAAAATCATTTCTAATTTTTGCAGGTATTTGATTTTGAACATAAATTGCAACCCCACCACCGTATGCATTTCTATCACGTCTATACAGATTGTACCAATTTATATGCAATAGTGAATTGTCAATATTAGAATCTAAATGTGTTTCTGTTATTGCCAGAATATGCAAATTATTATTTATTAGAGTTTCCGAGATGTCCTGAACCTTATTTCTCAGACTACAGACATTTAAATGTGCTATTCGTAACCCTTTATTAATTAATCTATCTTTCACCATAACCGTTGTGTCTGATTGAACATCCATCAAAAGTAGAGCTATACAACAACCCTAAATAACATCTAACAGAAAAGCATACAGACAAACCCACATAAAAACATACAAACTACCAAAACAACACACAAATAAACACACACGCACACACACTCATGCACACCCCACTTGTCAACATATATGAGCCAAACCAAATGGCAGCCACGCCATCTCCGAACATAAACATAAATCATTTTCACATTACTCTGCGGTAACAAATAAATAAACTTATATTGTTGTAGAAGATCTAACCGTTATTAATCTTCTACGATGTTATTCCCGGAATGAGTTGGTTGACGCGTTTAAACTTTAATTACCGTTAAGAAGAGTCCAAGCGTTGTCCTTGCTTTAGAGTGCAATCCATTTATTCCAAAACATTAAAACAGCATGACAAACACATCTATACGGTAGAACGGTCAAAAACCCTTTGCCCTTCCGGGTTAACACCTTGACCTCAACAATACATTTCCTATCTATATACCTGATGCATTCACAGATACACAGCGACACCTAGTGCAATAAAGACAACATAGCATCTCAATAGCAGCAGTAAAATTTGGCTGCTACATACCGGCCCCTATTTGTTAAGGCCATACAGACATAACAAATGATTAAACCTCATGCACCAAACACAACTTTGTTATAGGTCTTTCAATTATACTGGACTTGGTCTGCAACCTCACAGAGCGTACATGACCTTGCTTATCTGGAAAGACCTTAAGAACTTTGCCCAAGGGCCAAGAACCCCGTGGGGCTGATGGATCCATTATCATCACAATATCTCCAGTACTCAGACTTTTTTTCTTCTGATTCCATTTTTGACGCTCCTGGAGCAATGGCAAATATTCTCGTACCCATCTTTTCCAAAAAAGGTCCGAAATGTACTGAACCTGTTTCCATCGTCTTTTCGTGTACTGATCATGGGGCCCAAACACTCCAGGTGGTAAAGCTGGTTGACCCTTCAGAAGCAAAAGATGGTTGGGAGTGAGTGGCTCCAAATCATTTGGATTATCTGAAAGCTGGGTGATTGGACGATCATTTAAAATGGCTTCCACTTCACAGAGCACTGTATGCAACCCATCATCATCCAATCTCTGTTGTCGTAGCACGGAGCTTAGAACCCTTCTTATCAGGCGGATCATTCGCTCCCACACCCCTCCATGATGTGAGCCTGCTGGCGGATCAAAATTCCAGCGAATTCCAACTTGAGAAAGTTTTCCTTGAATTTGGACATGGTTCAAAGCAGCAACAGCCTCCCTCAGTTCTCTTTCTGCTCCAATGAAGTTGGTGCCGTTATCAGACCTTAGTTGTAACACTTGTCCTCTTCTGCTGATGAAACGCCGCAAAGCATTAATACAAGCGTCTGTTTCCAATGACCCTGCTACTTCTATATGGACAGCCCTGCTTGCCATACAGCTAAATATAACTCCATATCACTTGCAGGTCGATCTTCCCCTCTTTACTTCAATTGGACCAAAATAATCAACTCCCGTATTAGTGAATGGTGGTAAATCAGGGAGGACTCTCTCCTTTGGAAGGTCTGCCATCTTTTGTTCCATTGGTCTACCATTATAGCGTTTACAAAAGCTGCATTCAGTGATGACCTTACGTACAGCAGAATTAGCATTTGTAATCCAGAACCTTTTCCTCACTGTAGACAATGTGTGTGCGCGTCCACTATGGCCCAAACTCTGGTGCACATGCTTGAGAATGAGAAAAGAAACATGCTGATCCTTTGAGAGAATGAACGGATGTTTGGCCTCCTCAGGCATTGCTCCTTTACTCAATCTCCCTCCAACTCTCAAGAGTCCATTATCCAGAACTGGGTCCAACCTGTATAAAGGACTCTGACGCCTAATGGTAGCTTGGGCTGATAGTGCGGCAATCTCTTCGTTGAATCGTTGTTGCTGGCAATAGCGAATGATAGTCACCTCTGCTCTTGACAGCTCATCCAGCGTTAAAATCCCGTGCCAGGATGTCATCTTATTTTGTTTGCTTGTCCTCAGTTTACCAATCACAGAAGTCTCCAACCGCTTTCTCAAGCGACTCTGATCCAACAACATAGACTTTATTCTGAGAAACCAAGCAACTCCAGTCTCCAGTCAGAAAAATATATCATGAGGTAGTCCGTAGGCTTCAACTCATCACACACATTAATAGCATTTACAGTCGTCTCCCTTCTAATCTCCATGTCACTGGGGTCCACACGGGTGTCTAGTACAACTTTAGGCCAGTCCTCCTCATTCTTCCAGAGAAACGCAGGCCCTTCCAGCCACCTGTCATTCTTCAATAAATCTGCCACCTTAAGTCCCCTTGACGCATCGTCTGCTGGATTATCTTGAGTAGGAACATGTCGCCACTGTGATGGCTCAGATGCATCTCTGATAGCTGCAATTCTATTTGCAACGAATGTATGAAAACGCCTATCCTCATTGTTGATGTACTTCAACACTGAAGTACTATCAGTCCAGAAAACAGAATGACTCAATTGAAGTTTCAGCTCTGCTCTTAACATTGAATCCACTCTGACAGGAAGAACCGCAGCTGTCAACTCCACCCGGGGAATAGTTACGGCCTTTAGTGGAGTCACTCTGGCCTTGCCCAAGAGAAAGGAAACCTGAATGTCGCCCAATGGGTTTAACATGCGAATATATGTTGCAGTTCCATAACCACCTTCGCTTGCATCCGCAAAGTGATGTAATTGGGCAAACATAATTGTCCCAAAATTTGCCGGCTTAATGCACCAAGTCACATTTAATGTTGCCAGCAAATCCAGATCCTCCAACCATCCTTTCCATTGATGCAGAATACCAGGTGGCAAATCATCATCCCATCCACATCTCCTCCTACAAAGTTCTTGCTGTAACATTTTGGCAAGTAAGGTGACTGGTGCCAGGAAGCCTATAGGATCATAAACTGAACTGGTGATTGACAGCATGCCACGTCTAGTAAGAGGCTGTTTCTTCATCTCCATCTTGAACTTAAATGTATCAGTCTCCACGCACCACTGTAGGCCTAACGCCCTTTCCACTGGAAGCTTATCTCGATCTAGGTCCAACTCCTTTAGGTCTTGGGCCCTTTGATCTTCGGCGATGGCTTGTAAAACAACACGACTGTTGCTAATCCACTTTTCCAAGAGGAAGCCTCCCTTTGAACATAAAGCAGTTAATTCTTGAATCATCTGGATAGCTTCCTGAGCCGTGGCAGAACTCTTCAGACAATCATCGACATAGAAATTTTGATTAATAGATCGAACTGCTTCCACTGAACATATGGACTGGTTATCATCAGCAGTTTTTTTTAGTGCAAAGGCAGCACAACTGGGAGAAGATACTGCGCCAAACAAATGCACAGTCATCCTATATTCCACTAGATCTTTAGTGATATCTCCATTTGGCCACCAGAGAAATCGAAGAAAATCTCTGTCCTCTTCAGCGACCTTTACTTGGTGGAACATGGCTTGAATGTCACCCATGAATGCCACAGTTTCTTCTCTAAACCGGGTAAGGACTCCAAGCAATGAGCTAGTTAAGTTAGGACCCTGTAACAGCTCGTTGTTTAAGCATGCTCCTTGGAAGGTGACCCCACAATCGAACACCACTCGAAGTGAGCCCTTTTTTGGATGGTGTACTGCATGATGGGGAATGTACCACACCTTCCCACTTTGGCCGGGTAGCTGTTGTTGCGATACTTGTTTTGCATAGGTTTTACTGATGAGATTATTCATATACTCTGCATATTCCTGATGCAAGTCTTTGTTGTTCAGAAACCTTCGTTTTAAACCCTGCATCCTTTGCTTGGCCACTGTAAAGTTGTTTGGCAATGAGACTTCTTTCCTTCTTAAGGGGAGTTTCAAACAATACCTTCCTTCCTGAAGATTAGTTGAATGTTCCATTATTTCCAGAAATTTATGGTCTTCTCTTGACATTTCCTTCTCCTCGCTGAATTTTTCACTGAAATCATGGTTATATTGAGCATTCAGCATGTTTTCTAACTTACACAGAGAGATCCTATTCACTGTAGCAGAAGGGAGTTGCCTCTCTGAGGTTCCACCATTTTCAGTCAACGGTCCATTAATGACCCATCCCAACTTTGTCCTAACAGCATATGGACCTTGCCCATGGCTGTTGATGACCTCCCAAGGTTCTAGTATCTTGGGTGCATTGGTTCCTATTAACAGCTCCACATTTGCCTTTGTACTTGGGATGTGCACCTTTGGCAGGTATGGCCATTTAAGTAAATCTGCAGATGTTACCATGTCATTAACAGTGACAGGCATTTCTTTCTGTGTTAGAACCTCTGGAAGGCTGTGGAATTCATCACTATTCGGATCAGATTTCTCTAAACCAGTCAAAGAGTAAGCTGGAACAATCTTTTCTTGCCCCATAGTCCTCAACAGGAAGTTAGTTCTTCTGCCTGTTATATTCAGCTTTTGCATTAGACTTTCTGAGCAAAATGTAGCTGAGCTACCAGCATCTAAGAAGGCATATGTTCTTATAATGCGATTCCCTTTTGTGGATTTCACCTTTACGGGTAAAATGGACAGAGCACATCGGTCTTCTCCGGCCCTAGTACGGCCACATGTTTTAAACAAGGTTGACTGGCTATTAGAAGATCCCTCTACTTGCTCCAACATTGCAGCTTGGCCTTTAATATGAAGCAAGGTAGGGTGGCTTCGACCACACACTTTACATGTCAAGCGCTGCTCACAATCTCGGCTTATATGACCAAAACATAGACATGCAAAGCATATTCCTTTCTCCCTTAAATAGCTGATGTTTTCTTTGTGCTTCTTTCTCTGGAACTGGTTGCATTCCTCCAGGGTATGATTACGTGTATAACAAAAGGGACACTCTGCTTTCTCCAAAATCTCTGAATCTAAAATTGTGTCAGACACTCCTTCAGGCAAATCCATAGATGTTACTGTAGTGGCAACGACATTTCCCTTTACTCTATCCCTGGGCTGTGGTCTAGACCTGATGAGACCCTTAATCCCTGTAGCACCCGATAATGGGTCCTGTATGTCACCAAACAGAGGATCTGAGAGAATTTTGACCCACCGTTCAATGAATGTGGTTAGATCTTTAAAATGAGCTCGGAAACCGTTTTTTTCCATAATGTCGTGTGCTTTGGTCCTCCACTGCTCCCTCATCTTAAAGGGTAACTTTGAAATGATAGTTCTCATATTCACTGGCATATCTAATTCCTGTATATTATACGGAAGCTCCTCCATTACATTACAGCAACCATGCAAAAATAGGGAATAAGCTTGAAGTGACTTAATGTCCTCAGATTTAATTGTTTCCCATGCCAGAGCCCTTTCCATATAAGCGGTTGCAATTTTATAAGGATTTCCAAAGTGTTCCTGTAGAAGATCCTTTGCCACTGTATAACCACGATCTGGAGCCATATGTTGACAACTACGCACAAATTCTCGTGGTCGTCCTCTTGTAAACTGCTCCAAATAGTATAAGCAGTCTGCCTTTCCCGTTTTATCCTCCACTCCTTGCTCGAAGGCCTTAATGAATGCTCTATACTGAAGTGGATCGCCTTCAAAGGTTGGAATTTCTCGAGGTGGCAGAGATGATGATTGCTGCTGTCGTACCAACGCCGCAGTTATATCATTTTGCCTGTGCATGATGGTAAGGAGGTCCCTGGATGAGTCTTGACCGCTTGTATAGTATGAGACTTGCCTTTGCTCATCCTCCAATGGTGCTATTATTGACTGATGGTGAAAATTTTGAGATGTTCCCATCATATTATTTTCCTGTTGCTGTTCTTTGTGGTTATACCAATGCCTTGACGTAGCTTTACACCACCGCTCTGTTTCCTTTCTCCGTACATCTAATGGTAATGGGTCGATAGATGGTAGCAGTTCCTTTGACGACTCAATATTTTGCGTTGGTTTCCTGGATCCAGGTTTATACTCCTGTACTGTAGGATTCAAGATATTAACAGATTGCGCTTTCCGTTTTTCCCTTTCCAAGTAGTAATTCATGCCATCAGAGGGTGCTTGAAGAGAATCTTTCAGGTCTGCAGCTTGTAATACGGCCAACTTGGCAGTAGATGCAGCCAATTCAGTTTCTAAATCCAGCTCTTCCCTTCTTCTCCTAAGCAGTTGCTCCTGTTCCTCCAAAGCATGTTTTTCCTTCAAAGCCCCTGCACGAGCTATAAGCGCAGCTCTTTCTGCTTCAGCTTTTACCCTTGCTGAAGATGTGGTACTTACTCCACTCATACCACTCCTTCGACTTGAACATTTACTATTTGTTTTAACATTGGAAATACTATCATTTGGATTAACATCATCCTTGTCATTAGTTAAATTAACATTCTGAATTGGATGAACATACCCACAATCTGTATCATAGTGAGAAACCCACAACTTTGCATCAGTAATACATTCATCATTAAACATCATTTTTGCTTTAAACCATGTTATATGTTTGTCCCTTTCAACATCTGGTAACAGTTCCAACAGAGATTCATGTATACACTGAATTTCATTACACAATTCAATCAATTCTTTAAGGGCTTTCTCGACCTGTGTTTTATCATTTTTTACCATTAAATCTTGAATTAACTTCCTTATGAGGCTTGCTTTATTTAGCTTGGCCATTCTATCAGTTTGTAACTTGTCCAGTTTCCAAGCGAAAGCCTTTGCAGTGAGCTTAATTTCTCGTTTTGGAGTCGGTATTTTAGCATCGCTAGTTACGTTAGGTTTGCTAGCGGTTTGTACATTAATTTCCATGATAATTAGTCAATCAACGATAGTCCGTAGCAACGATGCTCAACGCAACAGTCAATTTAAATGTTCGGCTACCAATGCATTGGATTTACCCTTTATGTGTGCACACAGTTAATGGCCATTAAACAGTATAGCGCTACATTACCTTTGCTCGTTGGGCGCCGTGTAATCCAGTTTCATTAGATCTTATCATCCAAGCGATTTCCAACAGCACTCGTAATTCCAATGTGTAAACGATCCAAAGATAAGTTTACCGACACAGTCCCAACTGCTGGCAGGTTTTTGACTAATGTTGTAGAAGATCTAACCGTTATTAATCTTCTACGATGTTATTCCCGGAATGAGTTGGTTGACGCGTTTAAACTTTAATTACCATTAAGAAGAGTCCAAGCGTTGTCCTTGCTTTAGAGTGCAATCCATTTATTCCAAAACATTAAAACAGCATGTGACAAACACATCTATATGGTAGAACGGTCAAAAACCCTTTGCCCTTCCGGGTTAACACCTTGACCTCAACAATACATTTCCTATCTATATACCTGATGCATTCACAGATACACAGCGACACCTAGTGCAATAAAGACAACATAGCATCTCAATAGCAGCAGTAAAATTTGGCTGCTACATATATCATTTGGTTATTATAAAACATTCCGTTCTACAGTTTCAAAATTCTTCCTGCTACCTCTCATCGAGCCTCCTCCGTGTCTTTTTTGTCCAACTCAGGCTCTATGACCGTCTTTAGATATTTCTCTGCAGCTAGATGGTTGGAAAACTTTTTCGTATCTCCTTTGAAAGTCAGAATCAAGGTGGCAGGGTAAATTATGCCATGCTTAACTCCCGCACTCCATAGTTTCTTCCTCACGTCCCGAAAACTCGCTCGTATTTTAGCCATCTCTGTCGAAATATCTGGAAAGAAGCGAAGTTTCATTCCGCGAACTTCTAGCACCCTTTCTTCTTTCGCAATCCGCACAATCTCATCTCTCACCACCAGCCTCTGCAGTCTTACTATCATTACTCGTTGTCCAGTTGTAACGTTACTCTTAGATCCCACGCGATGTGCCAACTCCACCCCCGGCACGAGCTGGAGCTCATCACTGAATAACTCTTTTAGCAGTTGAGACATATAACTTGTGGGATTTCCCTTCTCGACATCCGAGGTCAGGCCCATAACACGGACATTATATTTACGATTGTGACTCTCCAAGCACTCAGTTTTCTCCTTAAGTTCATCATTGTCTTTACGTAAACGTTCATTTGCGCCCTCCAGTTTAGTTATACGGCTATCGAAGCTACACAATGAAACCTCTATTTCACCAATTTTAGTAGCACAGCCAAGCACCTGCTCCTTAACAGCATTAAGCTGCGGTTGTAGTCTATTTATCGCCTCATCGAGTTCCTCTCGCATTATCCTGCGAATCAGAGAGGTTAATTCTTCCATGTTAGCCTCTTTAGCTGTCATGTCTGTAGCGATAGCGATCACCTGTTGAGCGGGGACAACTTCTCTGTGCTTTGTTTGTGCTTTTCTCCTCTTTGGGGGCAGAGCATACGACGAACCACAGGCTACAAACCTCTGGCTTTAAACAAATTTCATGCTAGATCAGAAAGTTGTTTGTCATTACCACAGTTTTTGTCGAATTTGTCGGAGACTGGCGTTATCCGTCACACCTAGCCCTCGCGCATGCTCATGGTCTTAATTCAAAACAACTTACCCTGACTGATCATAAAACATTTCAGTGCCATTGTTTCTATTTATCTATTTTAAACTGTCTCTTGACATTTTATTCAATTCTGTCTTATTTATTTTGTTATTGTTCAACATTTTTGTTTAACTCTGTCTTATCTGTTTATGTTCTCTTTCTATGTATTGATTTTATTCATTGTAAAGCACTTTGGTCAACATTGGTTTAGTATCTCACCACTAGAGGACAAACACTCACACTGGCTTGGGTGCTGAATCAGTTTAGTGACGCACATCAGAGGGATTTGATCTGTTATTCTCTTTAGGAACTATTACATCAAAAAATAAATTATTTATAAATCAAGGCAGAGCATTTTCACACTAATCAGACTGTGACTTTCTGTAGGAGACTGACATCTAGTGGACTTGTTTATTATATGACAGACATACCTGTTTGCACACGTTTCATAAACACAACCAGGACATTCTTGTTCAGGGAGTTCAGGGAAACTGAAACTGTTGGGCTGATGTTTGTTTCGTCTATCTTTCTGTGAGTACATACAGTGAAATGGCAGGAGCCAGTATTTCAGTGGATCAGGATCAGTTCATCTGTTCAATCTGTCTGGATCTACTGAAGGATCCAGTGACTATTCCCTGTGGACACAGTTACTGTATGAGCTGTATTACAGACTGCTGGGATCAAGATGATCAGAAGAGAGACTACAGCTGCCCTCAGTGCAGACAGACCTTCAATACAAGACCTGTTTTAGGTAAAAACAACATGCTGGATGAAGTGGTGGAGAAACTGAAGAAGACAAAACTACAAGCTGCTCGTCCTGATCACTGTTATGCTGAAGCTGGAGATGTGAAGTGTGACGTCTGTACTGAGAGAAAACACAAAGCCGTCAAGTCCTGTCTGGTGTGTCTGAACTCTTACTGTCAAAATCATTTTAAACTTCATGAAGAACTTCACTCAGGAAAGAGACACAAAGTGACAGACGCCACTGGACGACTTCAGCAGATGATCTGCCCTCAACATGAGAAACCTTTAGAGATTTACTGTAAAACTGATCAGCTCTGTATATGTCTTCTGTGTATGGTGGGGGAGCACAAAAATCACAACACTATACCAGCTAAAGACGAGAGGACCGAGAAACAGGTAAGAGATGAACTGAGTGATGTGTTAATGTGATCAGATCTGAGTTTTACTGGTAAAAAATTTACTCTAATGTAAATTTTATCTGTTTAATTATTATTTCCACATCCATCAGAAAGAACTGAAGGAGACACAGAGAAAATACCAGCAGAGAATCCAGGAGAGTCAGAAGAAGCTTCAGGAGCTGAGAGATGCTGTGGAGACTCATAAGGTGAGTTTTGATCAGAAGAACAACTGCTGTCTGCTGTTTCAGATCTGTTTCAGACTCAGTTAGGACTCTCATCCAATCAGTCAGTGAGGAGTTCAGTGCTGGATGACTTTCACTGAAGTTCACTGTGGGTAACAGACTGTGTGATGTACCAGTAAGAGCTGAGTGAATGCTGCTGATTCTAATGCTCCTCTCTCTGTGTGTCCTAACAGCGCTCTGCACAGACAGCAGTGGACGACACTGAGAGGATCTTTACTCAACTGATCCAAACCATTGAGAGAAGACGATCTGAGGTGACACAGCTGATCAGAGATCAGGAAAAGACTGCAGTAAGTGAAGCTGAAGGACTCTTGAAGCGACTGGAGCAGGAGATTGATGATCTGAGGAGGAGAGACGCTGAGCTGGAGCAGCTTTCACACACAGATGATCACATCCATTTCCTCCAGGTAACAGAGATCTGAAAAACACAGCAGTGATCTTTAGGAAGTGAAGAGCATGTTTTACTGAGATTATATTTTCTATGAAATGTTTCAGTGTCATCAGTTTATGTTTGTGTTGTTTGTCTTTGTGTTTGTGTAGAGTTTTCAGTCTCTCTCTGTTCCTCCTGGATCTTCAGACTCACTCAGCATCACTGTCAGCTCTCTCATCTCTTTTGATGATGTAGGAAAATCTGTGTCTCATCTGAGAGAGAAACTGGAGGATTTCTGTAGAGAAGAGATAAAGATATTTGATAAAGGTAAAGCACTTATTTCTCTCACATCATGTAAAAACAATGTTATATTTAGTAGAAATAGAGAGAATATCACTCACTGATTCTCAATGAATATTTTTTCAACAAAGGTAATCCTGAACCTGAGACCAGGGAGCAGTTCCTAAATTGTGAGTCCCAATAAACAACAAATAAACACCACAAACCTTGTGATGACAAAATATATTTTAAAGTGTACAACTACAGAACAGATGGACTTTAACAATGTTCACACATTCACAAACCTTTTTACACACACATGATTATGATGAATATAACAGTAAAATAATCAGATTAGATCCTGTCTATACTGTAAATGATCTCTGTTCAGTCTTCAAAACTAAAATAAATAAGACTTGAAGTTTTATTTCAATTATTGAAATGTACAATTTTAAATTCAAATGATGTTTTTGATTTGTCTCCATCAGATTATCATCACTTCACTGCAGATCCGAACACAGCAAATAAACATCTCTGTCTGTCTGAGGGGAACAGAGTGATTACTAAAATTGACACAGCCCAGCCGTATCCTGATCATCCAGACAGATTTGATGGTTATTCTCAGGTGTTGTGTAGTGAGAGTGTGAGTGGACGCTGTTACTGGGAGGTTGAGTGGAGTGGTCGGGTGAATATATCAGTGTCATATAAGAGCATCAGCAGGAAGGGATTGGGTGATGAGTGTGTGTTTGGATATAATGATCAGTCCTGGAGATTGCGCTGCTGTGGCTCCAGTTGTTCATTCTGGCACAATAACATTGAGACTGAACTCCCAGTAGTGCTCAGATCTTCTAGAATAGGAGTTTATGTGGATCACAGTGCAGGATCTCTGTCCTTCTACAGCGTCTCTGACACAATGACCCTCATCCACAGAGTCAACACCACATTCACTAAACCTCTCTATCCTGGGTTTTACATTTGTCCTGGATCAGTGAAACTGTGTGATCTAACAATATAGATGATACATAGAGTCTACAATGATATTGTTATACATTGAACTCAATAGGGAACAAAGATCTTCACACTGCATCTAGTAATGATTGTAAAGTATACAGGACTATAAAGTCATCAATGACTATAACAGCACAAACATCATCTCAGTTAAGTTAGTTAAGAGGTTTGTCAGACCCTTATAAATAATGGCATTCGATACGTCAAGATTTAGGTAGAGTTAACTGGTTCATTAAACCAAATAATTAAGGACACTCGATGCGCCAATGCTTCAAGGTAAGTCTGAATGAAGTCAAACATCAAAATATATTAGCCAGTTAAGGAGATCATAATTCAAAAGCCAATTAACAATCCAAATCAAATATGAAGCATAAATCAATAAACAGATATAATCATATGAAGCATTGCATACCTGTCAAAAGGACGATACTCTGTTACAGTGTAGGGGATTTGGCTAAAGATTCCTGATGTAAATAAAAATACATGATGCTGTGCCCAAGACACAACATCACGGGGTTCATTTCTAAATATAAAAGATCTCCTGAACCCCAAACTTTCCTTAAAGGGCCATTTCACCTGTGGAAACATTCATCTTTATTGAAAGTGGGTCATATTTGTAGTCGAAATGTAACATACATTTAGAATTTTTTGCCTATTTGACCGAGAAAAGACAGAATGTGACTTTAGGGCTCATTTGTATGGAAAACTACAACTCCCACCATGCACAGCTCTGCAAGCCACTCCCATTAATCGGAACACCGCTCAGATATGCTATTCTGTACATAAATGCCACGTTAGTATAACAAAGAAAATAAAAACACTCACTTTATAGTCAGACGTCCGTTTATCCCTGCAGGCTTTGGCTGTCGCTTCCAGTTTAGGATTCTAAAATATGTATCCAGGACGCTGTCTCCATATACGGTACGAAGCTTGGGTAAGAGCAAGCTTCATTCAGTTTCTGATATATGTTTGAGAGTGCTTGGCCAAACATGTATATTGTCAAAAAAGAAAATGCCGCATCCTGCACACAAACGCATCCACCGCACAATATGTATACTCCACAGACACGCTAGCTCAGCGCTTGTGCTCGTAAGCCGAAACACGCTGAAACACGCGCAAAGTACCTCTCTTGCCCGGGACCATTCACCAAACAAAAGTCCATATCCTGATCTGATGCGGAAATGTTATAGCCTACAGAAATCACACAGCGAGTGTACAGCCACTACTAGTCTGTCCAAACTCGGGCCAGTCCAGGCTTCTCTACGCAGCAGAGGCCGATGGTTGCAGCGTTTTCCCCGGGCTCCTCTATGCAGCTGAAGCCCAGGCTCCGGCCTACTCCTCAGGCTTCTGTTGCTCCATCTGTCTCAGCTCTTTGCTGTATTGTGGCTCATAAAGGTGCCATGAACAACCGATTAGAGCATCACGCTTGCGAAATCACCCTCTTCCATATCATATCGATTACCTTCTGCTATTATTGTAACATGAAGTCTGGCTCGCACCACAACGTCTGTTAGCTTAGCTTAGCATAAAGATCGTTTTTTTGTCTGTGTTCGTATATTTTCGTAAGTCTCACCCACTGTAGCGTGTAGCGTGAGTGGGTCCCACCCATAGCTCCTACCTTCGAAAAATGAGGAAAGGAAAGATACAGCAGTTCCTTCTTTCAATGACGCAAAATGACGATTTTTACATTTTTGAAAGAAGGAAGTGCAACTCTGAATTCATTATTTCTCCCATCTCAAGGGAAACTGAGGGAATGACGCATGACCATTCAAAAACATGACTGGGGTTCTAACGAAAGCTTAATGCAAATAGGTGAATTGTCCTTTTAACCCTTATATTATGTTCCAGGTAATTTTGATCCGTTTTGATTTTTAAGCTGTCGGATAAACCAGTTAACCTGTGATTTTATTCTTGAAATTTTGTGACTTTCTCATGTATGGCCATGAACATACATGCAATTTGACCCGCATTTTGTTTTGTTCCAAAGCAACTGTATAGACCTAAATTAAATATATAATTTTAGTGTTTGTTGCTATATTGGTGTTTTACTCTCCCGAAATGGGGGTAAAAATGCTTCTCCTCACTCTTTTAAGTACTGAAAAAGACTTTTACAGACACAGATGTTAAAAGTGAGCTATCATTTCTATTTACAATGTATATTAAATACTACTTGAGTTACTGTTTTCTTCCAGACATTTTTGTGACTTTTTCTCATTTAGGGCCATGAACATGCATGCAAAGTTAGGATATACTGATAATAATGATTTTTGTTACGATTTTGATGTTCGCGGGTCAATTTGATTCATATTTGTTTGTTCCAAGGCAACTGTATAGACACAAATTAAATACATTTATTGCGTATATGTTGGTGTTTTACTACCTCACTCTTTTCAGTACTGATAAAGACTTCCTCAGACACATACAAGTAAATGTGAACTATCATTTCTATTTTCAATGTATATGAAATACTATATAAAGCAGATGAAATCAGACCCACAGAAAATCCAGAGGTGAATACAGATGATGCCAGCTGTGCCCCACAAAACATAACACCAAAATAAGCATCATTTGTGTAAAATGCAAGAAGTCAGAAAGCACATGCTTGATGTGTGCACATCATGTTAACAGTGATTTTTTGAATTCGTCCAATATTCCTCAAGAACAAAAGATGAGCCTGTTTAGAAAAAGAAAAGCTTCATTTCATTTCACAGCAATATTAAATTGTTTATTTAGGATGTTTTAAACATAGGTTTGTTAAAAGAAACATGTTGAATTAAAACTTAAAATGTTAAATTTTGCAACAGTTTTTGTGCAACATTTGTTAAAACAACCATGTAAAAATTATGTTTAACTGCATTGTTTAAAATCATACTTTTTAATTTTAAGTGTTTGTAATGTGTGACAAATACTGATACTAAAATTGTCCTGTTCATACCTAATTCCTTCTTATTTTCATAATGTGATATTTAAGGAATTGCATTGAATCCAATGCGAGTCAATTTGACCCACTCCTAGTGCCCTATAAAATCCGTTTTATTTTTTCTCAAATTCCGTTTAATTTTTTCCCAAATTCCGTTTTCTCCATTTTAATGTTTGCAAATTCCGTTTTATCCGTTTTAATTTTTGCCAATTATATTTTTTACCCTTTACTGTTATTTTAGTCATAAAAAGTGTGTGCCTTTAATGTTAATGATTAAAATGTAAATGATTTGGGGAAAAACTGGATAACAGGATAACTGGATAACAGGATTACTTAATGACTATAAAAGATGCATTTACACACGCACATACACACACATACACACGCGCGCGCGGGCGCACACACACACAACTCAATTCAATGCATTGTTTAGTGTTGTTGCAGGAGGCTACAACAAGGTGTCAAAGCAGTGGTGCCTTCAGAAGTGCCTTAAACACATCAATCCAGCGGAACGCGATCCATATTTTATACACAATCGCTTGAAATGCATATAACTTTACAAACATACACAGGATAGTGATCTGACTTAGCACAGCATGAGCACGCAGCTCTTTGCACGTGCGAGCGAAAGAGAGACAGAGAGCGGCGCCATGATGCAGATGATTATATTTAAAATGTGAGGGATAGTTAGTTTGCCTCAGCTCGCTTGAAATGCATAAAACTGAACAAATACATGAGGATTTGTGTTCGCACTTCGGACAGATGCGTGAGCGCGTGCACGTGTGAGAGATGCAGTGAGACAGACGTGGATGAGAGAGTGCATGTATCTTTGCGCTCACTGTGAACAGAGTGTTGACAAAACTTACAAAACAACAGTTCTCCGGTCACATAAAAGTCATGTGAGACCTGCTCGGAACTAAGTGCTTAGCGTCGAATTTCTTAATTTTTTCGCTGACGAAAGCAGAGTCGTGGAGAGCCGCTTCCACATGGTTTCAGTGTTTTGGAGGGGGTCTGAAACGACGGGAGATTTACTTCCCCCGGTCTGAATTTCCCAAGACATACGTTCGTCTCCCACACAAAAACATAATTTTATTCAAAATATGTAAAATTCCGCAAAATTCCGCGTTAATACTAGATTCCGTGTTAATTAGCCAATTCCGCGATCCCGTCCGCGATTCCATGATCGCGGAAATTATTGGGCCCTACACTCCCTCAAAATCGTCACAAAAATCGAACACAATACAAGGGTTAAATATCCAGAGGGAACAAAGCATTGAAATAATGATATGAATATGGTGGTGATTGGGTCTTGTGAACTCAGGGGCTGTACGTCATGGGTGATTGGTTTACTTGTCTAACCCCTCGTTCAGACAGCCAGCAACGTTATCGCTGTGTGTCGCTTGTCTCTTTCAATGAGGCGTTTCTAAATCTGCTTGTCATAAACAAATGAGTACCATCCACGCCAGTAACTGACGAGAGAAGGGTGACGTGAACTCCACTGCTTTGTTCTCATTGGTAGTCGCTCCCGAAAGTCACTCGACATTTGCATAAAGTTAAACTTTTCTTAACTTTCTTGCGTCGCTGGACACGCCCATACGGTCGCCAACGGTCACTGTCGCTCGTGTCGCCGGAAGTCGCCAGGTTTCCATTGAAATGAATGAGATCGCGTCGCTCTGCTACTGCTTGTCGTTGGCTGTCTGAACGAGGGGTAAGGTGGGAGGTGTCTCTCAACACTGAGTGATCTTTGCTTAATTTATTGTTACACTTTTTCATTGAGTTTTGTTGTTATAGGAGTGAGACCATTGCACCACTTGCAATGATATCAAACATAAGAACCTAAACCCTTTGTGCATGTGAAACGTAACATTTTATACACAGTTTATAAGTGACATTTAATTGGAGACAATGAGAAGAGAGGGAAACGAGAAACAGATTTGAGGTATCTTGAGCCCTTTTCACACAGAAATTCCGTAAAATACACGTAAAATGCATCCTGGATTTTCCGGAATAGTTAAGAGTTTTTGTTCGTTCACACTGCCAAGATTACACGGCATCTGATGGTCCCGGAAAGACACGTGACATGTTGAAAGTCCCGCCCTCTCACTACGCAGCGTCTGAAGTTTGCATATTATATATTATTTCTCTCTCCAGAAACAACTCGCGTGCGTTTTTGTTTATAATAAGACTACAAAGGAGTGCGTGAATGCACAGTTCTATGCTGGTGAATGATCTCAGCTTCAGAGTGGATATTTGACAAGCTCCCTGATTTCTGCTTTGATACAGTTTTCAGACATTTCTCATCGTGATTGTTTATATGCATTTAAAACCCGCATTTTGAGGAGCTGAACAATATATCTCGTTGGGATGACATGCGGGTATTTTCGTTTATTATAGCTCAAATGAGCACGTGACGCGATATTCTTTTATGCTGCTGAATGATCTCCGTTTCAACGCAGTAAGTAACAAGCTAACTTACCTTATATCTGCTTCAGTCCAGTTTGCTGACATTTCTCGTAGTGAATGTTGTAAATCCCTCATTTTAAAGAGTTGAACCAACTTCATGTTGCCATGACACGCGCGTCCTCACTACAGCACGTGCGTCATTGTTTATGCGTCTCATATATAATTTCCTGATAACTGCTTCAATCTAGTTTGCAACATTTCTCGTGGTGAATGTTTATATGCATGTTATCTGTCATTGTAAGGAGCTGAACCATAACTTGTGTTGTGATGATGACGCGCGCGTCCTCACTTCGACACGCCCTTTACGGCATTCTTGTTCACACAGAGGGTTACCCGCGTATCTTACTAGGTCCTCTTTCCGGCAACGATCCCAGAAGATTAACGGAACGAGTTTTTGTTCACACAGACGCTTGTCTGGCAATTTTACGGGTATTTTCTGGGACCAGAGGTCTGTGTGAATGGGGTTTTGGTAAGTTGTGACTCTTCTGTCTCCACACAGTGAGGTTGTTGTATTGGAGCTAGATGTGAACTCTTTGAGAAAGATTTCAGATGTTGATTCAACACGACTTAAATGTTTTCATAAAATGGTTCCCTCTGGATTCTGCCATTTGGAGGCTGTTTACAGCTATCTTTGGTTAGGATTTGACATCATCCTTACAGTGCTATCAATATAATGATCATGGCTTTGATTAAAGGAAATTCTTGAACTGAAGATAAATACTGTGATATACAATCAAGGTATGGTGATGAAGGCTCTTCATCCGCTGTTGCTGTGTTGCCCTCTTTTGACAATTTACAAATATCTCACCTATGACACTTTGACCTGGTTTCACACAGAAGGCTTCAGCAAACTCCAGACTAAAATACATGTTTGTGCTGTCTTAACTGAAAACAACTTACACTGACTGATCTTAAAATACTTCAGTGCCATTGTTTTGTTTAACTAAAGCTTAATCTATGTCCGTAAAACCAGGCCATACTTTTTAAACATTATATGAGCCTATGTTTGTTTTAATGCATTCATTTGAAATTTTGTATAATCAATTATCTATTGTTTAAACTTCTATTTACATTTTCTATTTCAAATGCGAATTGTAATATCTCACCACTAGAAGACACTTATACTGGCTTGGATGTTAAATCAATTTAATGACACACATCAGAGGGATTAATCTGTTATTCACTTAAGGAATTATTACACCTAAATATAATTCATAAATCAAGGCAGAGCATTTTCACACTGTTATTCCAAACCTGACAGATCCTTTAATGATTTGAACAGAAATATGTCATACACTTTATTCTACTAAAATTATATTTAACGTGTTCACTTCTAATCATGTTCAAACTTTCCTTTCATGATCATCAAATCTAAAATCACCTCACCCTTCATATAACACCTACCTGGTGCTCAGTGCTAGCTCTCCCTGCATCACCAGTCTCACCACTTTTAGTTTCCAGCTGAACTTCATCTGATCTCTAATACGAAAGTAGTGGAAATGGAGAAGGTATAGAAAAATACTGATGGGAATGTCATGAACAAGCGAAAAACACACAGACAGACTAACTCATCATGTTATATATGCAATATTGAAGTCTCCGGTGGCATATATAGGGTTGCCAACTGTCACTATAAAAGACAGGACCATGGGCTAGCAGCAGTGCGAGTATGGTTTTGTGTGAATATACATTGTATTGTTTTTATGCCTACAACATATGGTAGGTTTATTAATAGTTTGTTAATTTACAGCTTTACTTTTAACACAGTCCTTTAATTGAACCATTATCTTTACTATATGTCTAAAACAAACTTGTGACTCCTGCACTAAGGGTTAAAAAACCTTATCCCCTTCATGTTAATTTATGTGACAAACTAAAAAAACATCTTACATAGATTTTGCTATTTAAAACACGCGTTCAGGCTGTGACTCACGCACGAGAATGTCCAAGCAAAGTTGGAAATGCTTTGGGGCATTTCAGATTGATGCGAAACAGCTACAGTAAATTACCCACTTTATAAAAAGAGAATATGAAATCGTATTATATCACCCCCATGTACACTCGACAGGGTCTGTGATTGGATGACAGGTGTCGGTGATGATCATTATCATGTGCCGTGATCAGTAGCACTGCTGCTTATGCTGCGGGTTCGACTTCGGGCAGCGGTGCTGGAACCGACAGGCGGATGACATCAAAGTACCGTGAGAGCTTTTCGATAGCATTCTCCTCGTATGTTTTCTTGAATCCCTCTCACAGGATTTTGATGTCATCTGCCTCTAGGTTCTTGTGACGCCACATGAAGTTTAACAAACATGTATCAGTCACTGATAAGACCAGCGTATCAGTTTAAAAACGGGACGCGAGTGGTCATGTAACGGGACAAATAGTGCAAAGAGACACCAGTTTTACCAGTTTAACACAAGCGTGCCGCACAAGCCCTGAAAAGTGAAGCCAAAACGTCTCGATCACCCCCCAGTGACTGGTCCCAGTATAGGTCATAAACCCCGCCTCCCCATGTTATTCAATGGGACTTGAGACCAACTAAAAAAATTAATTACACTTCAATTATCTTTTTTCCGAAGCTGGTTTCTGTCATTTACTGTAGTTTTTATCACGCTGATGTAAATTCAAATGTTTGTTTTTAAAATAGGTTTGTGTTTAGTTAGTTATTTAATGATATAAAAACGGTGGTGTCACGTCATGATTGACAGCTGTGATATCGTGTGATATGCGCATTCTACGAGAGCGAGGGCGGGGTTTTGACTTCGCGGCTTCCCTACCTGCTCACTACTGTGCATGACTGGTCCCGAAATCGCTATTGCGCAGACTCAAGACCCAAGATGTCAGCGCCATATCGGGACCCTGGCGGCTTCACTTTTCACCAATGGAAGAGAGCGAACAGGCGTCGTCCATCTTTTTTTACAGTCTATGGTTTAACACACTACAGTCTGAAAACCCGGAGTGGATCCGGAGCGAAGTGATTACAGAATGCTTACAGTCGAGAGAAGAATGCGTGCTTTCGCTCCACTCCAGGCTTTGATCAAATCCCACTTAGCAAGGGGAATACACGTCGTCTTTATGAAAAGTGAATTTAGGAATTTTGTAATTGACGGAGAACTTTAATCCATGGCTAACGTTAGACATAAAATATAATGGTAACACTTTATTTTACGACCCGCAAAGTACCGCGTAATTAAACCGAATTTACAGCGTACCTATTTGTAACAACAGAGTACCTCTACAGTACGTACTTGTAGGTATAAGGGAACAATATTTTAAGTTTGGGGTAATAAGGGGGTAAGAATAAATGGAAAATTATTCTCTAAGTATTTCATAACTACAGGGTACCTATTGTAATATTACGTGGTATGTATGACTTACGTCTATGGGTAATATGGTCTATGTGTAATATGTTTTTTTCATATATGCTACTTACCTGATGAAGTGTATTGTTTAGCCTACAGTTGATGTCTACATACAAGCCACGTCGGCAAATAAAATATAACACACAATAAAAATAATAGCAACTTGTAACTCTTTGATCTGTATGTATACATGAGTTACCAGGTAACTCTTATATTTGCGGGCTGTAAATTAAAGTGGGTCTTATTCCCCACTTGTTCTGTGTATTTACCGGGTAACTCACATATTTGCGGGCTGTAAATTAAAGTGGTGCTTTGTTCACCTCTTGTTATAAATGTTATAGGGTAAATACCATAAACATACAGAATGTTATTTTTATTTTAAAACAATTATTTCAAAACATCTTTAAAACACTATAATTAAGCCAACACTTAATGTTTATTATCACATAACTTTTATTTCAAATAAAGTCATGACAATTATTCGTTGTTTTTGCGGCTTGGCTTCCTCTGTTGGTGTTCTTGTCCACTCGGATGTTGAGTTGATGTCGTCTCACAAATGCTGTTCTGCATTACATATAAAAAACATAAATGAAAGCCTTCAGTAAATGTTTCTTCACTGTGACTTGACAAAAAACTGAGTTTTCTGAGCCAGTTATGAACTTTAGGCTAATTTATGTGCTAGCTAGCTGCTACTGTTAAACTGTCTTGAAAAACATTTTGAAATGCGTGAGTCATGTATTAACAAAACAAGTCACCTTATCCAGCATGCGGATCCTGCTCACATCACTTGCAGCCGTACTCCACAGTGTAGAACGTTTTTAAAACCTCTTAAAGAAATTTCACCTCAGGATCGCGTTCCAGCAAACCTCCTGCAGACGGCCGCGCGCTCTACACCTGCGCAGTAGCCTACGCATGTAGTCATCTTTTGCGGGAGCTGATATCTGCTGTTGTTTCATTCTGGTTTGCTATTGCATAAATTATATTTGGCTAAAATACTTGTGTTTACACATGTTGCAAAGTTTTATTCTACCAATGATAACACCCCATACGGAAATGTAATATATGACATATATGTCCCTATATCAAAACCGATCTTGGCATATATGTTACATATATATGCAATATATTAATATCACATATATAGATTCTCTGGATATATGAATATATAGGTTTAAAACATATATGAAATACTTATATTAAAATGTATATAAATACATATATTAATGTCACATATATAAATACTCTTGATATATGAAGAAATATGTTTTAAACCTATATGAAATACTCATATTAAATTGTATATAAATACATATATGAATATCACATATATAAATACTTTTGATATATGAGATATATGTTTTAAACCTATATGAAATACTCATATTAAAATGTATATAAATACATATAATAATATAACATATATAGATACTCTTGATATATGAAGATATATGTTTTAAACCTATATGGAATACTCATATTAAAATGTATTTAAATACATATATTTAAAATATGTATATGTATGAATTCTTATATGGGTTTGTATTTTACAACCATATAAGATGGATTTTTACATGATACTGTATGCACCAACCATATGATATCAATGTGTTTTATGTCTAGATTTCTAAAACAACATAGCCTATATAGGTCTGTAAATATATTGTTTAAAAATTATTAGGGTCATAACATTATGGGGTGGTTTCCCGGACCAGGATTAGCTTAATCCAAGACTAGGCCTTAGTTTAATTAGGAAATATAACTAGTTTTAACAAACATGCCTTACTAAAAACATTACTTGTGTGCATTTTGAGGTAAAACAAGGGGCACTGATGTATTTTAAGATATGTCAGAGCAAGTTGTTTTCAGTTTGGACAGCTTTTAAAAGTGTTTAAGTCTAGGACTAGTCTAATCCCTGTCCGGGAAACCGCCCCTATAACCCTGCCTAGTTTCAAACTGCATGCATTTGGCACTGCAATGCGGGGTTAATCCCACAAAAACAGGGCTAACCGTGCTTCCGAGCAGTGTTTCATAACCCTGGGTTAATTTCAGGGATAACCCTGCTTCTAAATTACAAGTGTGAAATGCTCCTTAACCTAGGGTTAAAAGTGGGGTTTAGAGAGAACCATGGTTTTAATACAGGAACCATGGTTTTTTGGTTTTAACTGTAGTAAAACCATGGTTAGTGATCGTAGGGGTAGGGTTTAGGAATGCACAGTGTGAAATGTCAGATTATGAATACACAGGGTTTTGTAGTTAAACCATATTAACCACAAATGTATCATTGTCTCACTATAATCAAAATATAATAAACCATGTGAAAAAATACTATTTAGTAAACTGCAGTCTCAGAAGAAAAGCTGTCACTAGGTACAGATATGAATACATGTTGGTTCATGTGGTATAGTACTAATATGTACATTTAATTATACTAATACCACGCACAAATAGGGTGTAAGTTACTTTTTTAAAAACCACCTCAGTGGCATTTGTACTTTTTTCTGAGTGTGTATACATTCCACTGACAATCCCCACTATATGCTTTATACTATAGTATGCTAAACTTTTCAAACTTATTTTTAACCATACTATACTACATTGGCCTACTATTGTACACTATAGTTTTAGTTATAATAGGCTAAATCAACCTGCAGAAAACATGGTTATTATATGGTTATATTCATTAGAGATGAAAGCAGTCTCTTTTCTGTCTTAATATGCGATAAACACTGCAAAAATTCATGTGATTGTGTCAATTTACCAGATCATAAAGTCATAAAGTAGCCTATTACTGGATCAGGATGATTTTAAAACACACTCACATGCACGTATGTACACAAATACACACACAATACTATACTTTTATTATGGAGTTATACTCCATGGGGCGGTTTCCTGGACAGGGATTAGACTAGTCCTAGACTAAAACATTTTTAAGAAACATTTTAACTGAAAACAACTTGCACTGACATATCTTACATCAGGGCCCTTTGTTTTGCCTCAAAATGCATACAGGTAATGTTTTTAGTATGGCATGTTTGTTAAAACTAGTTATATTTCCTAATTAAACTAAGGCCTAGTCCTGGATTAAGATAATCCCTGTCCGGGAAACCGCCCCCCATATTACTCAATGTACAAGCTAGAAATTAAGCTCTGCACAGCACAGGTCTACTAAAGGGTTAATGGTGCCACATGGTGATCAACAGTAAAAATGACAAATTTGACCTCTTTGCAAAAGTAAAAACCACCAACATTCAAAAATGCATGATAACAAGGTGTCATTGCTCTGCAATCAAAAAATGTGGTTATAATGGAAGTCAATGGGGCAAAAACAGCCACTAACAATAAATGAGAAAGAAAACAATAATCAAAATGTTTATACTTTATATTTGACATGCCCAAGACTGCGAAAAAGGTTAAAAAATCCAGTCTACAATCACTTTTTGTATTGAAAATTTGTCATTTAGATTTTCCCCAAATCCACTTATGAACTTGGCAATTAAAGAGTTAAAATCATGTAAAATTTGTAAAAATTTGATAGTTTTGATCAGTACTGACTAACAAATGTATGCAAAAAAAGTGAAAAAATAATCTGATACATTTTTACAGATGTTTAATTTAGTGGATGTATTAAATTTGAACAATGCACAAAGGGTTAAATTTGCACTGTGTACCCCTGCATAAAATAAAAACAGGAGGAATAAAAAACGAACACTGTAAAATACAAGCTAAACAGCGCCTACTTCAGTAACACACAAATAGCTTAAGTTGTTAGCCCCTCCCATCCAACTGCCGGGTGGATCAGTGGATAGTGGAGGCGACTTTCAACGGGAGGACCCGGGTTCGAGGCCCGACTGGACTCATCAGGTACATTACAAATAATAAATTGTGTTTGTGTGTTAAGTTGTGTGAATGGGTTGTATGTCCTACCTGTGGTCTGAAACATGCAAAAAGTAAATAAAAACCACAGTTCAAATTTAATTATTTTATGATATATGATAAGTATATGTATGCAACATATATTAGCCATATATGTGAAGTCATGTATGTCACATATATAAATAATTATATAGATGACATATATGTCTATGTATGTTTTTTGCACACATAGACATATATTTGTATGGGATAGACATATATGTCAATATATGAAATTGTTCCATTTTCGAATAGGTGTCATATATGGTTGTACATATATGTACATATATGTTTCTACTTTATATTACCATATATTTCATATAGGGATATTTCATATATTCACATATATTACATTTCCGTATGGGACCTATTAAAAATAAACAAATAGCGTGCTGCTTTGTGGTCATTATTGTGTAATTTGAAATAAAAGTAAATAAATTGCAAAGCACCACTTCAAATATGTCCGCAAATGTAAGAGTTTCCTGGTAAATAGGGAATAAGTTGCTATTTTTATTGTACTTACCTTAAAAGAAAGATAACCACATTAAATCAGTTGGACTTTTGTTATTAAAAGCAAGTAATATAGGCTACTAAAATAAAAGTGAGGTGCTGTTGTATTTATTTGCCGATGTGACTCGTAGACATCGACTGTATCAACATTCAGTAGTCAAAATGAAAAATTCACAATAAAATAAAATAAAGAAATAAAACATAATTTCCCCATAGACTTGACTAAGTCATACATACCACGTAATATTACAATAGGTACCATGTAGTTATAAAATACTTTGAGTATAAATCATTTATAATTCTTCATATTCTTACCCCCTTATTACCCCAAACTTAAAATATTATTCCCTTATACCTACAAGTACGTACTGTAGAGGTACCCTGTTGTTACAAATAGGTACGCTGTAAATTCGGTTTAATTACCCGGTACTTTGCGGGTCGTAAAATAAAGTGTTACCAAGAAATCATTTAAACTGAGCTGCTGCTGTCTCTTCATATTAACCTCAGACGACCTGATGCCAGCTTCAGACCCCACTGTTTTTCTATGGCTGACCCCACCAGCCGTTGAGGGGGTGGGGCGGGCCGGTGAAAATTGCGCTTTCAAAATAAAAGCACGCGAGTTAAAGATTTCAAAATCAAATATTTTTCAAATCCCCCCGGTTCCTACGCCCTTGCATTTGAGTCAAATGAACCCCAATAGAATTTACCAGAAGTAATTTACCTTATCAATTAAAAGACTCTAATTTATCTATTGTTACATTTCCAGTCTAAAAGGTTGATTTCATCCAGACATAAGGTGGGTTAACCACTATTACCTGTATTAAATTTTAAATGATTACTAACTAATTGTACTAATCCTGTTGGGATAGCTTTAATCAAAGATTTATATTCATTTAATAAGACTGGAAAGATATGTTAAAATATTACTAAAATCATCAAACAAAGATAAAATACAATTGAACTTATTATTAAACCATCTAGAAAAGAAAAGAGATTTGCTCTTTATAGTTATAGTAAAGTTATGTACATAGCACAATTTCCTTGAAAGAAGGCAATGTTGATGAAAGTTAGATGGGGGATAGGTAGTTTACTAGGCAGATAATTACATTTCAATAAGAAAGACAAGACACAAAGTTTGTTAAAATGCTATTTGTAAAAAAACATTGGGACAAAGACATATTTTTAGTTAGTTTACTTTAAATGTATTTACTGTATCTGCAAAATCTAAAAAGTCAAGGCCACCTTGGGATTAGAAAGTAAATGTTTTTATTTTATTTGTGAGGCCTATATCTCCAGATAAAATCCAGAAATATATTATTGATGACTTTTATTGCTTTATCATGAATTAATAAAGAAAAAGTAGGGTATACAAAACGAGAAAGTCCTTACACCTTAGGATCTCTACCGTATAATGAAAGGTTTCTTATAGCACAAAAATGACAAATCTGTCATCATGTCTTTATATTCATACATCAAGGCAGATCATTTTCACTGTTATTCAGACTGTGACTTTCTGTATGAGACTGACATCTAGTGGACTTGTTTATTATATGCCTGACACACCTGTTTGCACACGTGTTATAAACACAACCAGGAAGTTCATGAGTTCAGGGAAACTGAAACTGTTGGGCTGTTCTGTGTGTCGTCTTTCTTTCTGTGAGTACATACAGTAAAATGGCAGAAGCCAGTATTTCAGTGGTTCAGGATCAGTTCATCTGTTCAATCTGTCTGGATCTACTGAAGGATCCAGTGACCATTCCCTGTGGACACAGTTACTGTATGAGCTGTATTACAGACTGCTGGGATCAAGATGATCAGAAGAGAGACTACAGCTGCCCTCAGTGCAGACAGACCTTCACTACAAGACCTGTTTTAGGTAAAAACACCATGCTGGCTGAAGTTGTGGAGAAACTGAAGAAGACAAAATTACAAGCTGCTCGTCCTGATCACTGTTATGCTGAAGCTGGAGATGTGAAGTGTGACGTCTGTACTGAGAGAAAACACAAAGCTGTCAAGTCCTGTCTGGTGTGTCTGAACTCTTACTGTCAAAATCATCTTGAACAACATGAGAAATTCTTCAAAGGGAAAAGACACAACCTGATAGACGCCACTGGACGACTTCAGCAGATGATCTGCCCTCAACATGAGAAACTTTTAGAGATTTACTGTAAAACTGATCAGCTCTGTATATGTTATCTGTGTATGGTGGATGAACACAATGAACATAAGACTGTATCAGCTGCAGCAGAGAGGACTGAGAAACAGGTAAGAGATGAAAACACTGAGTGATGTGTTAATGTGATCAGATCTGAGTTAAACTGGTAAAAAATCACTCTAATGTACATTTTATCTCTTAATTATTATTCCCACATTCAACAGAAAGAACTGAAGGAGACGCAGAGAAAATACCAGCAGAGAATCCAGGAGAGCCAGAAGAAGCTTCAGGAGCTGAGAGATGCTGTGGAGACTCATAAGGTGAGTTTTGATCAGAAGAACAACTGCTGTCTGCTGTTTCAGATCTGTTTCAGACTCTAACAGACTGTGTGATGTACCAGTAAGAGCTGAGTGAATGCTGCTGATTCCTATAGTAGCTGTTCAAGAGATCAGCATTGGGTTTGCTTGTGGAGATACTCATAAAGCAATACAATCCCCAGGTGGTGCTAATAACCAGGACTCAACCTCTCTGTCTTCCTCTCCCAAATTCCAGTTCACTAAAGGTCTATTGAATCTATGTAATGTCATATTCATTCTATGTTGTGATGCTACAAAGGTTTCATCTTCATGTTTGGTGTCGTTTTAAAGGTGATGGTGCGATGGTTAAAAAGGTCTAATTTCTATAATTCTAAGAGAAAGTGTATCAAAATTTAGAATTTAACACATCTGTACTCCTTTGATGGGTATCACCTCATGAGGAGATCTAGATTACAGATGGTTAACAGTCCCATTTGGTGCTCCTCTTCAGGTCACGAGAACCGACCAACCAAATTCTGCTTTGAGATTTTATTATTCTTTGTCTCATTCTGTGTATATAAGGTGGCTTGGCAAGAGAATCTGGGAAGTATTCTTTAGCAAGAATCTTCCCCACACTTTGGGTGTGTGTATTCAAACATTATGGAGGCATTCTGTTCAAAAGCTCCCACACTATGTGTGTCTTAAAACAACATGGAAGAAATCTTTAACAAGAATCTTCCTACACCATTTTGGGTGTATTATATTCATGATGGAAGTACTCTGTAGCGAGAGTGCCTATTGTCAGGTATGACTTTGTAACTTTTGCAACTGTTGATCATTTTAATTAATTGGAATTGAATCATATTCTGTATGATATTCTTTAATTTATGTTTGAAGCTGAAACCTGCCTGGTATAATAAATTGTTACATTTGATTCATCTAAGTTCTTCAGAAATTGTATTGATTTATTTTAATTCTTTCACTAATTGTTATGACCAGTAGATTAGAAGGAGTCTGGTATTACCGCAAGATTATTCTGTCAGAATATGTTCACACTGGTGTTTTGATGTTGAATGGAGCATGGGGCACATTCATCAAGACTTTCAGATTTATGTCTATCACCTGCCTTAGCAAGTTGCATGAGAGTGACTAAAGTAACTATTTTTATGATCGGAGCAAGCATGGAGCGGCCAGACGTAAAAGTATTAGTTTGCCCGGCAATATGTGGGTAATATGATGCCAATATTATTGAAAATGGACAGAGTAAAAGTCACAAATAGATATTACAACTTGTAAACACAAAACGCAATCTACAAATAGATTAAAATTCCACAAACACAGTCCTCGTGATCCGCAAATGTAAAACAAGATCTACGAATCGACTTTGTGATCCACAAATATAAAGCATGATTTACAAAAAGAAATCAGTGACTTGTACTTGAAAACCAGAATTTGAATGAATGTAAAGTGACTTCTTTGCAGATGAATATCATTTTCTATTTGTAGATTGTGTCACATTTGTTTTCAGAATTCTGACACTATTGTTTCGCTTTTGTGACAAAATAATGCCATAATCGTTGAAAATGAAGAGACTTCAATTTGTAAACACGAAACAAATCTGCAAATAGGTTCCAAATCTGCAAACAAACTCCTCATGATCCGCAAATGTAAAACGAGATCTACAAATATATAAAAATCCACGAACAGACTCTTCATGACATACAAATATAAAATGCGATTTACAAATAGATTTAAAATCCGCAAACCAACTCTTTCTGATTCACAAATAGAAATCATCGACTTGTACTTGACAAACAGAATTTAAATGAATGCAAAGCGATTTGTCTGCGCATGAGGGTCATTATTTGTTTGTAGATTGTGTTGCATTTGTTTTCAGAATTTTGGCACAACTGTTTCGCTGTTTTCCATTAAAAAAATCTACAAATGCCCTCCTCACAATTTGCAAACAAACACAGTCTAACTTGTATTTTCCAACCATTGTAAAAAGACATTCTTACACATTCTGTGCAAAGTTCAGCATGCAAGTGTTGAATCTGTGTTTGCAGATCACAGGGCATTCACGAATCCTTCTGCACAAGTCTACAGATCTTTTTGGCACTATCTTTCCACAGAGTTTGTCACTGCGATCCACGCGTGTAGTCAGCCAATCAGGGGTATTGCTTCAAAGTGATGCCCCGCCCCCTCAATAAGCTCTTTTCAAAATAAAAGCTGGGCCCACTGCCATTTACCGTTGCCGGTGTTACAGCGCTGAAAGGCGGCCAGACCGGGTTATCGATATTATATTAATGATATTAAAGCATTTATGTATAGCATGGCAAATATGTAGCATTAACGTGAACTAGAACAACCCCTCGTTTAAGTTATTATCAGTGCCTGACAATTCAGCCGGTTGACTGTATGCAAGTCTATTATTTTTCCATGAAATTGCTTTTGTGAACCACAAATCCGTGTTGGAAATAACATAGCTAGCAAGCGGCGTGCAGCTAATGTAGTGTGTCATTAAGGATTATTTTCCGTATTTAGTTAGGTCCCACCGCGAAATGCCTTCTGCCTTGTATATTATAGTTTAGATAATTATTATTATTATTTGTTTTTATTATCTATGTTTATTTATTATTATGGATTATTGCATTGTACTGTAAATATTTATTTGGTTTCTTTAATTAGATGCCATTTCCCTTCAAAAAATGTTTTTGATGAATTATAGCAGCAATAGGTAGGAACCATTTATCAATTTGCTAGTACCAACAAACCCGGCCCAGGACCATTTCCGACAATAAAATGCGCTGCAAAGTTAACTAAAACAACTGCAAAATTTACCTGTAGCCTACAACGGACTCGAAAGCTACAGAGAAAGCTTTGAGCTGTTAAAAGCAGAACAGATTGTAAATGGTGGTGGTGGATATAATATTAACATGTAATTTGCAGTCCGGATTAGGGTGGAATGGCACAGGCAGACTGCCGGTCTAAAAACCGAGACCGTTTTGACTTCATTCCGTACACGCTGACAGGCAGCTGCTTTTATAAACGGCTTGTGCTTGTTTGTCTTCATGCTCAGTCTGGAAACAGTTAAATGTTTCTAATAACAGCGCGATTTGTAAGTGACTTCCGGTCACGGTATGTATATCAAATGCATATGGTCAAATAGTTCAATTAATGCTGCTGTCAAATAAGGCTCATGTTTTTGTTAATTACGGCAAGTTACATCCAATATTATCGTTGCAAACCGCTTGCTTTATTTTAGCTGCGTCACCTTAGCAGCTCCACTCCATCCAGCTGGCTCGCTGACGCTCGGCAAATGTTCGTTGAAGAGACACTGATGTTTTAAGGATAAAACCGCTTCATGCAGTGTTTTTAACGATTTAATGACCTCGGTGTTAATTTGCCTCCCGGTGGAAACCTCCTGAACTAAAAACACTGAGCACCAGCCGGAGGTAATGCTTAGTTGTGAACACACACTACATTAGCTGCACGCCGCTTGCTAGCTATGTTATTTCCAACACGGATTTGTTGTTCACAAAAGCAATTTCATGGAAAAATAATAGACTTGCATACAGTCAACCGGCTGAATTGTCAGGCACTGATAATAACTTAAACGAGGGGTTGTTCTAGTTCACGTTAATGCTACATATTTGCCATGCTATACATAAATGCTTTAATATCATTAATATAATATCGATAACCCGGTCTGGCCGCCTTTCAGCGCTGTAACACCGGCAATGGTAAATGGCAGTGAGCCCAGCTTTTATTTTGAAAAGAGCTTATTGAGGGGGCGTGGCATCACTTTGAAGCAATACCCCTGATTGGCTGACTACACGCGTGGATCGCAGTGACAAACTCTGCGGAAAGATAGTGCCAAAAAGATCTGTAGACTTGTGCAGAAGGATTCGTGAATGCCCTGTGATCTGCAAACACAGATTCAACACTTGCATGCTGAACTTTGCACAGAATGTGTAAGAATGTCTTTTTACAATGGTTGGAAAATACAAGTTAGACTGTGTTTGTTTGCAAATTGTGAGGAGGGCATTTGTAGATTTTTTAAATGGAAAACAGCAAAACAGTTGTGCCAAAATTCTGAAAACAAATGCAACACAATCTACAAACAAATAATGACCCTCATGCGCAGACAAATCGCTTTGCATTCATTTAAATTCTGTTTGTCAAGTACAAGTCGATGATTTCTATTTGTGAATCAGAAAGAGTTGGTTTGCGGATTTTAAATCTATTTGTAAATCGCATTTTATATTTGTATGTCATGAAGAGTCTGTTCGTGGATTTTTATATATTTGTAGATCTCGTTTTACATTTGCGGATCATGAGGAGTTTGTTTGCAGATTTGGAACCTATTTGCAGATTTGTTTCGTGTTTACAAATTGAAGTCTCTTCATTTTCAACGATTATGGCATTATTTTGTCACAAAAGCGAAACAATAGTGTCAGAATTCTGAAAACAAATGTGACACAATCTACAAATAGAAAATGATATTCATCTGCAAAGAAGTCACTTTACATTCATTCAAATTCTGGTTTTCAAGTACAAGTCACTGATTTCTTTTTGTAAATCATGCTTTATATTTGTGGATCACAAAGTCGATTCGTAGATCTTGTTTTACATTTGCGGATCACGAGGACTGTGTTTGTGGAATTTTAATCTATTTGTAGATTGCGTTTTGTGTTTACAAGTTGTAATATCTATTTGTGACTTTTACTCTGTCCATTTTCAATAATATTGGCATCATTATTACCTCCATACGGCAACCTCTGACTAAGATCAGACTGACAATTTTGTGTCCATGAGATATACACAACGGCCGCCATATATCCTGTGCGATATCGGGTCCCTAATGAACGAATAATTAAGATTATATAACTAAATTCTTACTATATTAGATTTGAGTCAGATTATAATTTAAACACAGAGGTCAAAGAAATAAATTAAATAAATGGAATTATTCTTCTAGAAGGGCTACGGACGGAAAGAACACGTGATCCCTTCACCACGCCATTGGATACCTTCGTTGGGCCAGTGGGTGGGTCCTTACAATTCTAATGCTCCTCTCTCTGTGTGTCCTAACAGCGCTCTGCACAGACAGCAGTGGACGACACTGAGAGGATCTTTACTCAACTGATCCAAACCATTGAGAGAAGACAATCTGAGGTGATACAGCTGATCAGAGATCAGGAAAAGACTGCAGTGAGTAAAGCTGAAGGACTCTTGAAGCGACTGGAGCAGGAGATTGATGATCTGAGGAGGAGAGACGCTGAGCTGGAGCAACTTTCACACACAGATGATCACATCCATTTCCTCCAGGTAACAGAGATCTGAAAAACACAACAGTGATCTTTAGGAAGTGAAGAGCATGTTTTACTGAGATTATATTTTCTATGAAATGTTTCAGTGTCATCAGTTTATGTTTGTGTTGTTTGTCTTTGTGTTTGTGTAGAGTTTTCAGTCTCTCTCTGTTCCTCCTGGATCTTCAGACTCACTCAGCATCACTGTCAGCTCTCTCATCTCTTTTGATGATGTAGGAAAATCTGTGTCTCATCTGAGAGAGAAACTGGAGGATTTCTGTAGAGAAGAGATAGAGAAGATATTTGACAAAGGTAAAGCACTTATTTCTCTCACATCATGTAAAAATAATATTATATTTTGTAGAAATCGAGAGAATATCACTCACTGATTCTGAATGAATATTTTTTCAACATAGTTATTCCTGATCCTGAGACCAGGGAGCAGTTCCTAAAATGTGAGTCTTAACAAATAAACACACTGATGCTGATAAAGACATGAACAGTGATAATCTGTATTTCAGTCATTTTAAACTCCTCTACAGACACTCATGAATCTGAATGTGCAGAATAAACAGAAAATAAACAACTGCGTTGGCCCACAATGAAGCATAACTGTGAGATCAAATAGCAGTTCATAAATCAAATTTCATAAGCCATTAAGTTTTTCTATAAACAAAGATTCTTAACACTTATTGAATTATAACAAAATATATTTTTAAGTGTACACTTACCGAACAGAGGTACTTTCACAAACCTTTTACACCCACACAGGATTATGATGAATATAACAGTAAAACAATCAGATTAGATTCTGTCTATACTGTAAATTATCTCTGTTCACTTCTTAACACATTGACAGTCCTCAAAAACTAAAATAAATAAGACTTGAAGTTTTATTTGAATTTTCGAAATGCATAATTTTACATTTAAATGATGTTTTTGATTTGTCTCCATCAGATTATCATCACTTCACTGCAGATCCAAACACAGCACATAAACCTCTCTGTCTGTCTGAGGGGAACAGAGTGATTACTAAAACTGACACAGTCCAGCCGTATCCTCATCATCCAGACAGATTTGATGGTTGTTTTCAGGTGTTGTGTAGTGAGAGTTTGAGTGGACGCTGTTACTGGGAGGTTGAGTGGAGTGATGATGTGTTTATATCAGTGTCATATAAGAGCATCAGCAGGAAGGGACGGGGTTATGAGTGTGTGTTTGGATATAATGATCAGTCCTGGAGTTTGTGCTGCTGTGGCTCCAGTTGTTCATTCAGGCACAATAACATTGCGACTAAACTCCCTGTAGTGTTCAGATCTTCTAGAATAGGAGTTTATGTGGATCACAGTTCAGGATCTCTGTCCTTCTACAGCGTCTCTGACACAATGACCCTCATCCACAGAGTCAACACCACATTCACTAAACCTCTCTATCCTGGGTTTTATGTTTATCGTGGATCAGTGAAACTGTGTGATCTAACAATAAGATGATACAGAGAGTATAAATAATTTTCATATTTGAAGTCTGCACATGATGAATCAACAACAAAGAAATAATAAGTCTTTTAATTTTCTAATCAGCAATTTAGACACACATTTAATTTGGACATTTAGTTTGACATAAGTTTAATTTAAAATATATAATGCAACGGTGAGTTTATACTAAACATTTCTAACAATATGTTTAAAAACCATCACTGAGGTGTATTCATGTCTGAATTGCACATCACTTACATAAAATATCCAAGTACAATAAAACCTTTAAGACATTTGCATTGTTATTTTCAGGTATTACTGTATTACAGTAACGTGAACCACAATAATGACAGTACAGTTACTATTTTAAAGATGGGTGCAGAAATCATAAAATACCCAAATCCATTCTTACCAGTAGCACATAGAGCACACTGTCAGATAAAATGGTCACTAGCTGGGGCACTACACATAATTAAGTACACCTTTGTAGGATTTTGTGTTTAGTTTTTTTTTTAAGTTGACACAACTTGCATTTTGTTCATTCAACTAAAAAAGTTTTACTCTCTACTACACAAAGGTTTTCATTCACTAAAGAAATGTTTCTTTTTCATCTAAATAAAAATCTTTAGGGTAATGGTTCACATCTATATTTTATACTTGAGCCAATGAAAAATATACAACTTGCCATAAACAATATTTTCTACATCTATGATAACCTGGCAAAAAGTGTGGTTGGGTTGAAGATGTGATGAAGTTAAAGAGATAATGAAGAGATCAATGAAGTGATGATTGACCATTAATGATAAACACCTGCTGTAGATAAACAGAATCACTAAAGGAAGATGAGGAGGAGAAAAAAGACCAGCAGAACCACAAAAACTACAAAAACATTTCTTGGTGGGGCCAATGTCCTTTTAAGGAACTCGTGTCACCGCAACGCCACATTTGCTTCACTTCAGTTAAAACATTGAAATACATTGAGTTAGAGACAAAGAGCTGTGATTTTTCTTAATGAATAGTCAATAAATGCATTGATTTACAATATTTATATATCAGACCAATTTGTGTTGTTAGTATTTTCAGTTCTATCAACAATGTTTTTTTGTCTAATAAAATCCACTAATATGATAAGATTAGTATGGTCAGCTGCTTCAATGTGCCTTGTTAACAGCTGGATAAACACAAATGTAGATGTGTCTGTATGATGCTGTCACATAGTGAATGTTTTTATTTTCTCATTGACATCTGTTTGTACAACAGTGTTGCTATGTCAGTATTAAAAACAACTTTTCGAGGCATTAGAGGATTTGTGTAAAAATGCAGTGATATCAATAAGCTGTTGAGCAAAACAGTTTATACACAATTCACATGGTATTTATTAAAGTCTGGTTTAAGGAGCCACCCAACGATGGTATCCAATGGCGTGGGTGAAGGGAGCTCGTGTTCTTTCGTGTCTTAGCGCTTCTATAAGAATAATTCATTTATTACTGTAAGTTTCAATTAATTTCTTTGACCTCTGTGTTTAAATTATAATCTGACTCCAGTTTAATATAATAG
This sequence comes from Paramisgurnus dabryanus, assembly GCF_030506205.2. Classification (NCBI taxonomy): domain Eukaryota; kingdom Metazoa; phylum Chordata; class Actinopteri; order Cypriniformes; family Cobitidae; genus Paramisgurnus; species Paramisgurnus dabryanus. Next base: position 4,849,997 of record NC_133342.1, read on the forward strand.
AAATTAATTGCATACCAATTATCTGTAGATCATAATTTAGATATTTGATTATTTATAAATTCTTAGTTTTAACTCTAGTATGATCTTAACCTGACATACTTATTTTGCAGTAATACCAGACTCCTGCTTATCTACTGGAAATAACAATTTCTGATGAATTTAAATGAATCAAATGTAACGATTTATTATACCAGGCAGGTTCCAGCTTCAAACTTCAAGAATATCATACAGAATATGATTCAATTCCAGTTATTTAAAATGATTAATGGTTGCAAAAGTTACAGTGTCATACCTGGCAATAGACAACTCTGGCTACAGCTAAAGCTTTGAAGTCCTGTCTGGTGTGTCGTCTCTTTGCAGAGTGACTGAAAAATAAAGAGTTTGCTGCACCCGCGCCACACACAACCCCAGAGTGTTAAAGGCAGAGATCTGAAACTACTCAAGTTCAAGATAATTTAAGATTGATAGATATCACATCTGAAAGAAAGGGGTTCGCATGTTTTCTGTGTGTATGTTTGTTCTAAGAATCACACATAGGAATTTTGAGAAATGATCATGAGATCAAATTTAGGATCATTTCTATGCAGCATAAAATGTGGCCCCTGCTATGTGACACACAGTTATGTTCAAAATAATAGAAGTGTACTAATAACAATGAATAAAGTGCAAACATTTAAAAAATGTATTTCCATATTATTTTTTAAGACTTTTTTAAGATTTAACTTAACTTTAAACTATTGAATTACTAATATTTAGTTACTTAATCATTGTTGTTTATAACAGCTACACATCTTTGTCAAATGAAGTCAACCAACTTCTGGCACCTAGAAACAGACATTTTAGCCCTGGATCCACACATCTTGTAGTGACACCAAAAACTGCATAACATTCATAATTTAGATGTATCATATTTAATTATACCATAGGGTTTTATTCTGATTGGTTGAGAAATTTTTCATGGGTGTGCTTTTTTTTAAAACACACACCTGACCTGACTAATGTCCTAAAATAAACACCAGATCAATGTCTGTGGTAACTCTGATATAAGAGGAATAATTGACTATGGTCCTTTGAATAATTTTAATTGGTGATATGTCTAGATATGTCTCATAGACTTAGACTGTTTATTCAAAATGACTACATTAAAAAAGATTTACAAAAACAGATTAAATATAAAGAAGAGGCACACCGCTCACACCATGACTCAGACAAATAATGTGTTTATTAAATAAAACACTCAAAATATGATGCATTTCCATTTTAAATATTGTGATCATGCAATCCCTTGTTAAAAAGCATCAAGATGTCCTATAGCTCTTGATTCCTTTCACACATTATTGTCTGTTACCTGAAAAAGTACACACAATAAAATAAGGAAAGTCACTCTGGTCAACTAAACATAACTCACTAAACATATTGGCATGAGCCAATGACTTTTGTGTGTAAGATGTCATACCACTTTGTTAAAACCCCTTCTCAAGAGTCAAATCCAGAGATTAACTTCATATAAATGAACAGATATCTAAAGACAAAGATTTACAGTCAAATAGTTCATCAAAAGTTGAAGTTATAACTGAAACACAGAAACAAAACTTCTGAAGAACTGTGTTGTAATGTAATAATACATTTTATTTATAATGCACTTTTCATCAAAGTGCTACAGGATAAAAACAATAAAAATGTGAAGAAAGAGTTAAAAATACCTCTAAAGAGAACTAAAAGCTTTGTTAAAAAGAAATGTCTTAAGACCTTTTTTAAAACAGTCAGTGGATTGCGGCGCCCTCGGAGTGTCAGGGAGGGCTTCCATAGACAGCAGCACAGAATGTATACAGGACAAATACTGTAATTGTTTGTCTTCCTCATGAACAGTGATTGTATTTATCAGATAATCATACAGAGATAAACATCAGATAAATCCAAACCACATCTAATGCATCTCAATGTGTTTTCATCTACAATCTAAAATTAGACAGACAATCTAGACAGAAAATCTCAAAACGTTAAGAATAAAATATATAATGTATAGGCTATGAATTATCATTTGTCTTTTGATTTGTTTTTAATGATATAAACACGTTTAGACAACACTTGTGTATATATATACTAATGAACATTAATCTTTTCTAATGTTAGAGGACATAATTTTACTGTTGAGTCCCAAATTATTCCAAACCCAGGATAGAGAGGTTTAGTGAATGTGGTGTTGACTCTGTGGATGAGGGTCATTGTGTCAGAGACGCTGTAGAAAGACAAAATTCCTGCACTGTAATCCACATAAACTCCTATTTTACTGGAGACGACACTGAGTTTTGTCTTTATCTCATTGTAAAAGAATGAACAACTAGAGGAAGAACAGAACAAACACCAGGACTGATCATTAAATCCAAATTCACACTCATTACCTCTTCCCTTCCTGCTGATGCTCTTATATGACACTGATATAAACACACCTTCATCACCACTCCACTCAACCTCCCAGTAACAGCGTCCACACAAACTCTCTCTACACAACACCTGAGGCCAATAATCAAATCTGTCTGGATGATGAGGATACGGCTCATCTGTGTAAACGATAGTAGCCGCTCTGTTCTCCTCAGACAGACTGATACATCTACATGCTGTGTTTGGATCCAGAGAGAAGAGACTGAAATCTGAGGAAGATAAATACATAATATTTTAATTTATATTAGTTTATAATATTTGTTTCATGTTATCTATGATCTTTCATTTGTTAATTTGAGTGTAAAGGTCTTTCGGGGCTCGCCAACGGATTAGACTGCATCTAATACGTAACATAATAAGCAGGACCAAGTGTTTATGGGGAAAAGAGATTTAATGAAGTTTCTTATGTAGGATGGTTCTTCAGGGGCGATGTTGTCATGTCATCCTTCTACATTCTTAACCCCAAAGTTCTGCCTGAGAGACAGAACTTTATACATGATAACAAAAGTCAGTTCTTTAGTTTCATCTGTTAGAAGCAGAAAAGATCTGAATGACTCTGACAAGAGGAAAATAGTGATGGATAGACGACTGCATCATCTATGTGCAGTGGTTTGAAGTGATGCAAACAAGTGCAGTGAAGCATCATCAGGGTCATCATGTGTGTCCAAGGTTTATTGATGTACGGGTGAAGTGAGATGAAGTCAGGACAGTGAACATTACACTGACCAATGTTCATGTGGATCTTACTTTGTTGTGTTCCTCACTTTTATAAGTTACTTTGGATGCAAGTTTTTGCTAAATGTAATGTAATGTACTTTGACACGGACCATAAAGATTGATGCAGACCAAACACTCATTCATGTCAATGATGTTTCCTTACATAAAGAACTACAATAATGGTGGACAATACACTCACCTAAAGGATTATTAGGAACACCATACTAATACTGTGTTTCACCCCATTTCACCTTCAGAACTGCCTTAATTCTACATGGCATTGATTCAACAAGGTGCTAAAAGCATTCTTTAGAAATGTTGGCCCATATTGATAGGATGGCATCTTGCAGTTGATGGAGATTTGTGGGATGCACATCCAGGGCACGAAGCTCCCGTTCCACCACATTCCAAAGATGCTCTATTGGGTTGAGATCTGGTGACTGTGGGGGACATTTTAGTACAGTGAACTCATTGTCATGTTCAAGAAACCAATTTGAAATGATTCAAGCTTTGTGACATGGTGCATTATCCTGCTGGAAGTAGCTATCAGAGGATGGGTACATGGTGGTCATAAAGGGATGGACATGTCAGAAACAATGCTCAGGCACGCCGTGGCATTTAAACGATGCCCAATTGGCACTAAGGGGCCTAAAGTGTGACAAGAAAACATCCCCCACACCATTACACCACCACCACCACCAGCCTGCACAGTGATAACAAGGCATGATGGATCCATGTTCTCATTCTGTTTATGTCAAATTCTGACTCTACCATCTAAATGTCTCAACAGAAATCGAGACTCATCCGACCAGACAACATTTTTCAGTCTTCAACTGTCCAATTTTGGTGAGCTCGTGCAAATTGTAGCCTCTTTTTCCTATTTGTAGTGGAGATGAGTGGTACCCGGTGGGGTCTTCTGCTGTTGTAGCCCATCCGCCTCAAGGTTGTGCGTGTTGTGGCTTCACAAATGCTTTGCTGCATACCTCGGTTGTAACGAGTGGTTATTTCAGTCAAAGTTGCTCTTCTATCAGCTTGAATCAGTCGGCCCATTCACCTCTGACCTCTAGCATCAACAAGGCATTTTCGCCCACAGGACTGCCACATACTGGATGTTTTTCCCTTTTCATACCATTCTTTATAAACCCTAGAAATGGTTGTGCATGAAAATCCCAGTAACTGAGCAGATTGTGAAATACTCAGATCGGCCCGTCTGGAACCAACAACCATGCCACGATCAAAATTGCTTAAATCACCTTTCTTTTCCATTCTGACATTCAGTTTGGAGTTCAGGAGATTGTCTTGACCAGGACCACATGCCTAAATTTATTGAAACAACTGCCATGTGATTGGTTGATTAGATAATTGCATTAATGAGAAATTGAACAGGTGTTCCTAATAATCCTTTAGGTGAGTGGTGGCACATTAAATTGTAGTTCTTTACACACATTAATACATGATGTATCAATCTCTAAATAAACTCGTAATATGAATGATTTCATCTCACAAACCTATCGTTTCTCTTCCGAAGATATTTATTATCAGAAACAAATTCAATGCATGAAGAAGATTGTGTTCAACTGAAGAAAGAGTAACATGAGGATCATTTAGATTTTTTGGTGAACTTTTCCTTTATGATTTTGTAATGAAGAGTCTATTTTAAATGATTATTATCAGATAATGCGTTATTATGTTTTATAGTGCTGCACGATTAATCGTATATTTTTCATGATAACGATATGTGCGTCCCACGATTAATTAATGCTAACCGTCACAATAGTAATGTTTAAAGACAAAGCACAAATCACATGGTCTAGAATCAAGCAATGTGTGCTAACTTGTAAGCGTGGCCTGTGTAATGGTAGAAGTAAGTTGGCATCACAAGATTTACAGTCATTCACCTTGAACAAACATAATGGCAGAGCAACAAGAAAAAAAGTGCAGAAATGTTTATGTTAGTTCCCAAAAAGGGTCATACTTCATTGTTTGAGGCAATGGCGGATCATGTAAGTTAGAAAAGGATATGTGCACAATAGGCACCCGTGAGCAGCAAAGGGCTTAAAAAATTTTTATTCCAGTTTTATTCTAATTGGAATATAAATTGATAGCTGTAAAGTGTAATAAAAATACTGAAGTGAATAGAAGTTCTTCACTAAAAGAATAATCATGATTTTTAATCGTGATCAAAAGTTTGAGCAAAATAATCGTGATCATCATTTGTCCTGTTATAGTGCATGTAATGAATGAGAAAATAATAATGAGTCTTACACTGTAGGAAATCCTCTCTGTTCTTGGGTTCATCGGTGGGAATAATTATAATGAATGAAACTAAAGAAAATAAAGAGACATCTTTAGATTAATGATCTCATGTAAAATCATCATCATTTTTAATCTGCTCTGTATTTCTTCTGTTATATTTGATGCTACTGTAAGACTCATTTCTGAGTAAATCCCAGTCTTAGTTATAGAGATGTTTCTTTACCTTTGTCAGATATTTTTTTAATTTCTTCTTTACAGAAATCCTCCATCTTTTCTTTCAGCTTAGTGACCGATTTCCTCACATCATCAAAAGAGAGAAGAGAAGTGACAGTGAAGTTGTCTGAAGATCCAGGAGATGATGAGAGAGACAGAAAACTCTACATGAACACAACACAATGACAAAAACTAATATGAATAACACTCAATACAATCTGATTGAAGTCAAGATATATTGTAATGTATGTTGTAGTGTACAGTGTGAGTTACCTGAAGGAAACTGATGTGATCATCTGTGTGTGAAAGCTGCTCCAGCTCAGCGCCTCTCCTCCTCAGATCATCAATCTCCTGCTCCAGTCGCTTCAAGAGTCCTTCAGCTTCACTCACTGCAGTCTTTTCCTGATCTCTGATCAGCTGTGTCACCTCAGATCGTCTTCTCTCAATGGTTTGGATCAGTTGAGTAAAGATCCTCTCAGTGTCGTCCACTGCTGTCTGTGCAAGCTGCTGTTAGGACACACAGAGAGAAACATTAAACTCAATCTCAAACATTTCTTCCAGTATTTATGTTTCTCTATTGATCAAAACTCACCTTATGAGTCTCCACAGCATCTCTCAGCTCCTGAAGCTTTTTCTGACTCTTCTGGATTCTCTGCTGGAGTTTTTCCTGCTTGTCCTCCAGAAGTCTCTATTCAACAGATTAATAACATATAACTCAACTGTACACTCAAGCTATCATTTCTTCTGCTCTTGAGCGCCCTCATGTGGCCACGCGGCACTAAGCTGATGCTTCACTTCTGCCTTATATCATATATTTTGTATTTGTTCATACCTCTTTCTCAGTTCTCTCTGCTGCAGCTGATACAGTGTCGTGATTTTTGTGTTCATGCATCTCACACAGATAACAAATACATCTCTGATCAGTGCGACAGTAAACCTCAAAGAGTTTGTCATGTTGAGGGCAGATCATCTCCTGAAGTCTTCCTGTCACATCAATCAATTTGTGTCTTTTTCCTGTCCGAAAAGCTTCATGTTGTTCAAAGTGAGTTTGACAGTAAGTTTCAAGACACACCAGACAGGACTTGACAGCTTTGTGTTTTCTCTCAGTACAGACGTCACACTCCACATCTTCAGGTCCAGCTTCATTGACAGCAGATCGATCAGTCTGAAGTCTCCTCAGGTCCTCCACCATATCAGCAAGCATCACATTCTTCCCTAAATCAGGTCTTGTAGTGAAGGTCTGTCTGCATTGAGGGCAGCTGTAGTCTCTCTTCTGATCATCATGATCCCAGCAGTCTGTAATACAGCTCATACAGTAACTGTGTCCACAGGGAATGGTCACTGGAGATCCAGACAGTAGATCCAGACAGATTGAACAGATGAACTGATCCTGAGACACTGAAAGATTCGCTTCTGCCATTTTACTGACTGCACAAATACAGTGACACGTATAACAATGGAAAAACACTAAAGGTTCGGTTTCAATTCTCAATAAATGTTTCTGAGTTTGAGAAACGCAAGCAAAGTAGTTTAGTGCTCGTTTACCAAATGTCCACTAGGTGTCAGTGTTACAAACTGAAAATATATTTTATTGTTCATTTTTTTATCATATTATACCCCATTGGGCAAAAACATTTAAGTATATTTTTAAATATGTTTCAAAATAGACACAAATGGCCAAAAAATATGTACTAATATATTTTGAAATATGTTAGCAAAAATGTATTTTTTTATATTTTGAAATTTATTTAAAAAAGAAATTATTATTTTAAAGCATTTATATTTACGTTGCATTTGGAGAAAATATTTGTATATTACCAACTTGTAAACATAACAGGTTTGAAATATATTTTTAACTGCAAAAACACCTAAAATTTATATTTTTGCCATATGGGTTGTAAAAGTAGATTTTTATTTGTTGCCCCTGAAATACATTTTGAAATATATGTTAATATATGAAGGTTAAATTAAATATATTTTCAAATTCAAAAATATATTTAATTTAGCTTTACTTTCTACAAAATGTATTTAGCATTTATTTGTAATTCAAAGCCTTTAGAAACGGTGTTCTTGTTTGAATATAAAGTTGTGAAATTAATTTATTTTTGTATTTGACAATATTGATTGACATCGAGCTGTTAGACGGAAATGCAACATATCCTCCAGCACAACAGCATCTCACTGTGTAGAAGTTTTTACATGCAGGATTGCGTTACATTCAGTGACCCCACTGTGTACATTTATTGTGCAATGTTTATTATAAATTCACTGGAATTTTAGAAACTAAAAATACTAAATACTACAGCAAGTACTGTATATTAGCTCTAGTACAGTATGAATGTTTTTCTTACAGCACTTTGTTGTATTTTGTTGCTTTATTCAGTAAATTTTTGTATTGATGGTTAAACTGAGTCTCTCATTCAGTCTTGTGTTTATTTTTGGACTCTTGATTTATCAGCAGATTCTGGTGAATGTAACAGCTTGATAAACACAAATGTAGATGTGTCTGTATGATGCTGTCACATAGTGGATGTATTTATTTTCTCATTGACATCTGTTTGTACAACAGTGTTGCTATGTCAGTATATAAAAAACTTTTTGAGGTATTAGGGGATTTGTGTCATGGTTCTGCCATCTTGTCCTTTTTTTTTTTTTCAAGTTTATTAAATCTTTGAAATTCAGAAATTATACAAAAGGGCAAGTGCATATAACATCACATTTTTTACATATCACATACCTTACAAAAAATAAAAATAGAAAAAATAAAATAAAATAAAATAGGGCGTTACAAACATATATTAAACTCATTTAAAAGAGAAACAGTTTTTCTAGCTTTTTTGTTCTTTACAAATTGTATAGATTCTAAATATATCTTAAAGGCTGTTTGAAAATGAACAAAATTGGGTTCAGAGTTACTCCATTTAACCTGGTGAATATAGAATTTGCCTAAGAGCAAAAACAAGTCAATAAGGAACATTTTTCCTTTGGAAACGTCATATTCATTAAAATGCAGCACAACTGAAGATAAATCCGTGTATCGTTCGTTCAATCGATTTTTCAAATTAAAAACAAAAATGATAAAACAAATAACGACCTGTTTTTCGATTTTTTGATTGTGCAATCAGATCAAAATACAAAATATGAATAACGGGATTAAGACACATTTTAATTTTGATTTTTAATTTTATACCTTAGCAGACATATGCCAATGAAATCATTTTAAACAGATCAAGTAGCCTACTATTGTGGTAACAGATTACAGCCATTTTAATAAGGTTGTGCATATAACAGAGCAATCATGCTCTCTTGTAAGTCTTATTCGCTTATTAAGGCCGACTTTTAAACTTTTGTCTGCTATTATTATTTATTCGGATATGGCACGGTGATAAAAAATATGTAGGCTATTGCCTTAAAAAATAAATGCTGCACAAAACTCTTCCACTACATGAAAAAAGATGTGGTTGCATTGCGATTTCACTGTTTGCAGCATATCGTGTAAAATGCCTATAAGGATTCTTGTGGTGCGGGATTAAATTTAAGTGTATAAATACGGCAGAGGTCGGAACTCTGGTCTTCCGTGACGGAACGGGCGGTCTGGGCTGGGTTTCCCGATAAAATTGAACTTAGCACTTAAGAGCAATTTCTACGAGCTACGTAATGAACGTTAGTTATTCTTTCACGTGCATTTCACAAAAATGCACTTAAATTAGATCACACACAGTGGCTGGCTATCTGTTTGTCAAGAGCTGAAATGTCGCCTTTAGCCTATAGAATGACTCTTAATTGTAGCACGCGCTTGTTAAAAGTTTAGCCTAATGATCTTCACCCAATGTGCAAGTAATAATATTGTTAATAATATTGTTTAATATTGTTCAATTATGAATTGCACGTTTACATAATTTATGCCATGTGAAATCATCTTTTCCATATTTAGTTAGCACTCATTCCATTGTGAATTGCCTTTTTAAGTTTATAATATTACTTATTTTTGCTATCATTGCTATATTAATATCTTATTCCTTTCTATGTAATGTTTATTTTACATTTATTTTACCAGAACGGATGTACACACTGTTCTATGAATACTGTACACATTATATTAAGCACAACCTTTGGTCATTATTAACTTCACAATCAAAGAATGAATTATAAGAGCTTAACAATACAATGTCTTTAGTCTCCTTAAGTATTGCCTTCTACATTTAAAATAATAGATGAAAGGCACAACATCATCACAGTAGAGCTGTAGACAACGATTTTTAAGTGCTTCTTAAGTTACGATGCTTTTGGGAAATGCAGCCCGACATCTTTTGACAGCGTTGGCGTATCCGCACTTCTGATCACATGTACACCTGCAAGAATGTTTGAAATAGTTTGGCAGAAAATAGGCTAATATGGTTTTCGTTGCTTAAAATTTTGAGTGATATGCTTTGCCCTATTTAATGTAGGCTATGTTTCTCTGTTACATTTTGCATTTACCTTGAATGTTTTTTTTTAAATATGCCCTGTAAACCTGGCAATGTCTTTGCATCCCGATGATGCCACTAGTGCACCTTAAAAGAGAGCGCATTCAGTCATCGTTGTCGGTTTTTTAATGCGATACGCTAAAACGTGTCTTTATAGGAACATTGTTTATAGGCTAAATGTCGGTTAAATAGTTAGTTCAGTTAAAAGTTCTTTTTTTACACAGCACTAGACACAAACATACGTTTTCCCTTTATTCATATTTTGCTAAAAACTAATGACAGACGTCGTAGGGAAAAAAAAGGTTGGAAAAAAGCATTTAAGCGGTGAGTTAATTTTAAGTGGGTGCGGGACGAAAAAAAAACAATGTCGCGCAGACCTCTATTTTAAACCTTAGGTGTGTATGTGTGTGTCCTGAATAAATAATAATAAAAAAGAAATAACATTAAAAACTCGGACTGTTACCAAAATAGTACTTGTTCTGTTTAAAATTGTTTATTAGATATTAATATAGCAATGATACCAATAAAAAGTAATAATATAAACTTCAAAAGGCAATGCACAATGAGTACTAACTAAATATGGAAAAGATGATTTCACATGGCATAAATTATTAAAACGTGCAATTAGTCATTGAACAATATTAAACAATATTATTAACAATATTACGTGCACATTGGGAGAAGATCATTAGGCTAAACTTTTATACTTTTTGTATAGAATAAGTCTTACAGGAGAGCATGATTGCTCTGTCATATGCACAACCTTATTAAAATGGCTGTAATCTGTTACCGCAATAGTAGGCCTACTTGATCTGTTTAAAATGATTTCATTGGCATATGTCTGCTAAGGTATAAAATTAAAAATCAAAATTAAAATTTGTCCTAATCCCGTTATTCATATTTTGTATTTTGATCTGAATGCACAATCAAAAAATCGAAAAACAAGTCGTTATTCGTTTTATCATTTTTGTTTTTAATTTGAAAAATCGATTGAACGAACGATACACGGATTAAGATAAACTTAAATTTAGATTGCAGTTCAATTTAACACTTAAAAATTGAGACATCTTGTACCAAAAGACGGATGAGCAGGGACATTCATAGAATAAGTGTACAATAGACTCTTTTTCACAACTACAAAAAGAACATTTGTTTTCAATGTCCAAATGAAAACGCTCCAAAGTTTCTTTCACAGGATATACTCTGTGAACAATTTTAAATGATACTTCTTTAGTCTTATTTGAAATACAATAACGATTAAGAACTCTCCAAAAGTTTTCCCACACACAAGAAGGAAACATGTTTAACCAAACAAATTTTGAAGGAGGGGAAGAAATATTAATAAAAAGAGATCTAATTGCTTGGTTACAGCACTTATCATTAATTAGATCAAAATTATCTAAAAATAAATGTTTGGAAACTTTACACACAACAGTGTTACACCAATCACTCTGATTTCGGAATAAAGACAGGGTTTTTACGGATATAGAATTGACAATAATACAGTATTCTTTAACAGAAATAAGGCAATTAAATTTATGACACAGATCATTGATACACAGAATTTGACCATTAGCATCTAACAGTTGAGCAACTAATAATATATTAGAATCAAACCACTGTCTAAAAAACAAAGATTTTCTCTGGTGTGTAATATATTTATTATTCCAAATAAAAAAAGAGTGAGGAGAAAAGTTATGTTTAAAGATTAAACACCATGTCAAAAGAACTTGCCTGTGAAAATTTGATAATTTAAGAGGTATTTTGTTTACATCAAAACTACATCTAAGAAAAAAATTAATACCCCCAAGTTGATCAAATAAATAGTTTGGGAAGATATTCCATATACAACAATTATTTTTAATAAATCTTTTCAACCAATTTATTTTAAAAGTGCAGTACAAAGTTGTGAAATCCACAACATTCAAACCTCCCTGATCCTGAGGATTGCATATTATACTTTTCTTTAAATAATGAGGTTTGTTTTTCCAAATAAAATCGTATAACAATCTGTCAAAATCTTTAGTAAATGTTTTAGGTACAAATAAAGCTTGGGAGATATATGCTGACCTTGATAAACCTTCAGATTTAGACAATAAGACCCGACCATAAATGGACAGATCTCTTTGTAACCAGGAGTTAAATTTTCTTTTGGTACTTGTGAGAATGGGATCAAAATTAAGGGAAGCACGAAGTGATTCATCTTTACAAAGTTTTATACCAAGGTATGTGACTACCTCTTTAACAGGGATTCCTTCAATTTTTTCCATGTTAACACTTTTAAGTGGGAATATCTCACATTTGTTAACATTTAGGTTAAGACCAGATATTTTAGAGAAATTGTTTATGGAACATATTGCTTTACTAACCTCAGCTGCATTTTTTAAAAATAGTGTAGTGTCATCAGCCAACTGACATATTTTTAATTCATTCCCAAAAACGTTAATGCCTTGAAAGAAATTCATATTTACATAAGAAGAAAGAACTTGGGTGACAAGTAGAAAAAGAAAAGGAGAGATAGGGCAGCCCTGTCTGATACCCCTAGAAAGAAAAAATCTATTAGAAGTCCCATGAGACATTTTAACAGAGCTGCTACAGTCTGTGTACAGGGTTGTAATTGCTTTCCTAAAAAAAGTTCCAAATTTAAAATATTCTAAAGTTGCAAATATAAAATTGTGTTCCACTGTATCGAATGCCTTGTTAAAATCAAGAAATAGTATCAAGTTGTCATCATTAAGGAGGTGGCTGTAATCAATGAGATCAAGGATAAGACGAAGATTGTTGCATATATGTCTCCCTTTCATGAAACCTGACTGTGATTGATCAATGAGAGAATCTAACCCTAATTTTAGTCTGTTGGCAAAAATAAGAGAAAATAATTTGGCATCAGTATTTAATAAAGTTATGGGTCTCCACCCATCTAAAGATAAGGTATCCTTATTTGGTTTTGGTATTAAGGTAATTACCCCCTGTCTAAGAGATGGAGGTAAAGTTCCATTCTTTATGGATTCATTAAACATGGCTAAAATAAATGGGCAAAGGGCATCTCCAAAAGTTTTAAAAAATTCATTTGTAAGCCCGTCATTGCCAGGAGATTTGTTATCCTTGAGTTTCTTAATATTATCAAAGATTTCAAAAATACAAAGTTCTTTCTCACAGATTTTGCCAAATTCATCACTAACAAAGTTGATAGAATGCAGTTGCTTTAAAAAGGATTCCATTGAGGACAAATGTATTCCAGATGTACAGTATAAAGATTGATAAAATTCTGAAATATGTTTAGAAACTGTAGATAAATCCTCTGTAATAGTGCCGTTTATGCGTAATTTGTTAATTGACAACCTTTCACCATTTCTTTTTTCTAAGGCATAAAAATATCTAGTATTTTTTTCCCCATATTCAATCCACTTTCTTCTGGATCGTATAAAAGCACCCTTTGCCTTATCCTCATAATATTTATTTAAATCTCCTTGTAATTTAATGAGATTATTAGCTTCTTCCTCTATTAAGTTTGCTTTCTCACAAAGGAGGCCAAATTCCTGGATGATGGTTTGTATTTTGGCTCGTTTATTTTTGGCAATCGTTTTACTCATATTAATAGCTAAACTTCTTATTTTATATTTCATAAGTTCCCAGTGAAAACCAAATTGATTAGTAATTACACCCTGTTTAAAGTATTTTCCAATTATTTGTAAGACTTCACGTTTAAAAACATCATTTAATAATAAAGAATTATTTAACATCCAGTATCCACTTCTGGTTGTGTTCTTTCTATTGATGTTAGTATTAAAGGAAATATGAATAGATCTATGGTCTGTAAAAATTGCAGGATCAATAGTAACGTTGTCTACAAAAGATGTCAACTCCTCCGATATTAACCAAAAATCAATACGAGACTGCAATGACCTATCACTATTTTGCCACGTATATGTGAGCTTATTGGGGTTCATCTTTCGCCAGACATCCGTAAGACCCAAATTATTACATAACCCTGAGATAATGTTATTACTAACCTCATCTTTTACTCCTTTGCAAGGCCATCTATCCAAGTTATCATTAGGGACCACATTAAAATCACCCCCTATTATAATTTTGGCATTCACGTACTTAGTTGACAAGTTTACAATTCGTATTTCTAGTTCATTAAATAACAGCGAGTTTGTAGATTTGCAATTTGTACCATAAATATTAGCTAAAATATACTGCATATTTGAGTCTTCTAGGATAAGTATTAACCATCTCCCATTATTGCACTCAGTATGAACAATTTTTCCCCTGAAATTTCCCTTAAGAATAGCGACCCCTGCTGATCTATTTGTACCATGACTCAACCAAATGTCCTGACCCCATTGACTCTTCCATAAATTATGATCAGATTTTAAACTGTGCGTTTCTTGTAATAAATAAAAATCAGCCCTTTTATCTTTCAAGAACAAAAAAAATTGCCTTTCTTTTGTTTATATTGCGGATGCCCCTAACATTAAGAGAAACAACTGAGAAACACAGGATTAAAATGAACTTGAACAAATACCGTACCTCGGTTTACTAAGTAGAATATTAATTCCCAGTCAACCCTTCTATGCTTTAGAACATGACCGTATTAAATAATTAAACCAATGTATATCCTAAATTTAGGAGAATTGTAGAAATAATAGAAAGAGAGAAAATACCACTGAAACGCAGCAAAAATAACTATCGTAGGCCTGTCTAAATTGTCCAGCATCACCTATAACACAATATAAGTGTCAAGAAAAAACTGACGTTGTTGTTTTCCTTTCTTCCTTTTGAAACATAGAACAAGAAAGAAAACCTTTAACTAAACGTCAGCTGTCAAACCTCAAGAGAACGATTTGCCTTCATTCTTCCTTATTCTCTCCGATAAATGTATGCTCTTTATAAGAGCAAAGTTATCAGTTCTCCATTTTGTCGTCTTTTAGCCGAATCTGGATCCCATCCACATAAGCCTTCGCTCCAACAAAGTATGCCATTTTGCCAGCTTTTCTGGCGCGCTCGACCTCTGGCCACAAACGTTGTCTCGCAGCTCTATCGCCGGGTGTCAAGTCTTCCTTAAACTGCAGTTTGTTAGAACTCAGGTATTGGTTGTTTTTTGCAGCCCTCCAGAGAATATCTTTTTCAGACCGTGAAATAAATCGGATGATCACAGGTCTGGCACGTTGGTTGTCACCGTTCAGCCTCCCCAAACGATGAGCCACATCAATTGTGCTCGTGTTGAATGTTGGAATGACAGCACAACATATCTCCATGACTTTGGACTTAACATCCTCTTTACTACTCTCCGAAAGCCCGTAGAGTCGTAAATTCCATCTATGCAGTGTATTATGGCATGTCAATGAATAAAGCCGTTTGAAAACCGCATGAAGCTCACAGCAAATGTAGTATTTTTGGAAGCTTCAGTTTGGGGGTGGGGTTGAAATCCACTTTTATGCACTGAAGGATCCCATATTGAGGGCTTCTTGGTATTACAGAGACCCCAGCATGTTTCTTAGCAGGTGGGATGTTTATTGTTGCCTTTCCTAATATTTTTCTTAAAAAATTCTTCATATGGTCAAATCATGTACATGAATCTTATAATAATTCAATGATTTCGGTTTAGTTCCACCAAATATAAATTGTTATAGGAAATAGCTTTTTTAAGATAATGCACACTTTTTTGCATCAAATACTGATACACATATAAGTAGTGTGTTTGCAGTTTCATGATGAATTTTTATGAGTTTAATTCATTTTTGCATCAGTGATTCTGTGATCGATCCCATGGTCTTGCTAAAGAATTCCGTGAACGTGCATTTATCCTAGCTTGCTACACCTGGCTTGACATAGCTGCACGTTCTCATCCTGGCTTAGCAATCGTGCAACAGACTTAGCCAGGATGGGCTGATTAAACTAGGTCAAGCTGGGCCTTTTCTGTTATCCTGGCTTTCTTAATTCTACTTTTGTGCAATATCCCCCAGATGAAACATTTAGTGAAACACTTCGAGGCTTCGTTTGGTCATAGTCACGTGACATGGGTGTTTTGAATCACGCTTCGGATCAGTGTTTCGACACATCTGCGCTTCGGGATCTCGCAAAGCTTCGGAACGACTGTTTCGCGTCAGCCATCCCTAGTGTCACCCTGTTTAGTGTTAAGTGTAGTTGTAGTCAAGTCTTGTTTAGTGTTCACTTCCTCTGTTTAGTATCTTGTTTATATTGTTTTGCCCCCTCGTGGGTTTTGTTTTCTGTTTTATTCATTAATAAATATCCTTAGTTAACCCCTTGTCGTCTGCATTTGGGGTTCATCCCTTCACACCCTACCACCATCATAACAGAATGCACAAGCCACAACAGAACCCAGCAGACAACCCGTGTCGTCCCGCCAGGCGGCAGTCGGCTGACCTAGAACTTTGGTGGCAGTCGACTGCCGCCAACATGAAGATGGGCAAGGCCCCATTTCCTCCCCAGCAAGAGAGGTCCATGAGGGGGTATGCCCTGGCGGTGGAAGCGAGGAGGGTTTTGTTGCCAGAGACCCTCCTCAACTCCTATTTCATCGCGGGGCTCAACGCCCCTCCTCCCTTGCCTGAACGGGAGGAGTTGATCCGCCGCCCGTTCCATGAGGTGGTGGACAAGTTGTGTCGGGAGGAGCTTCAGGTACCCACCATGGCATCACCATCTGCCACGCTGCCATCTATCCCGGAGGGATGTATCTTGGGAGTGGTGGCGTCTGACGACCCGAGTCTTCCTCCTTCGGCCCCTGAGAGCTCCTCCCCACCCATGTCGCTACGTGGTAAGCGAGAGCGGAGAGTTTCGTGGGAGTCGCCATCCGAGGGGTCCTCTTCGGAGCCTGCTGCTCCCACCACTGTCCTCACCTCACCTGCCACAGCTTCTGCACCACGCCCAAGAAAGAAGAGGAGGAGAAGGGGGTTGACCTCAGTCGCTACAGCCCCTGCCGTCTGCGCAGCCTCCGCTGCAGCCCCTGCCGTCTGCGCAGCCTCCGCTGCAGCCCCCTGTCACGGTTCCCATCTTGTCTGCGCTGCCGGACGCAGCGCCCCCTGTCACGGTTCCCGTCTTGTCTGCGCTGCCGGACGCAGCGCCCC
Organism: Paramisgurnus dabryanus; assembly: GCF_030506205.2. Lineage (NCBI taxonomy): Eukaryota > Metazoa > Chordata > Actinopteri > Cypriniformes > Cobitidae > Paramisgurnus > Paramisgurnus dabryanus. The sequence continues at coordinate 4,867,182 of NC_133342.1, forward strand.
CTGTCACGGTTCCCGTCTTGTCTGCGCTGCCGGACGCAGCGCCCCCTGTCACTGTCACTGTCCCGGTCTCGTCTGCGCTGCCGGACGCAGCGCCCCCGGTCACTGTCACTGTCTCGTCTCCGCTGCCGGACGCAGCGCCCCCTGTCACTGACACTGTCCCTGTCTCGTCTCCGCCGCCGGGCGCAGCGCCCCCTGTCTCGTCTCCGCTGCCGGGCGCAGCGCCCCCTGTCTCGTCTCCGCTGCCGGACGCAGCGCCCCCTGTCACTGACAATGTCCCTGTCTCGTCTCCGCTGCCGGACGCAGCGCCCCCTGTCACTGACAATGTCCCTGTCTCGTCTCCGCTGCCGGACGCAGCGCTCCCTGTCACGGTCTCTGTCTCGTCTCCGCTGCCGGATGCAGCGCCCCCTGTCTCTCCAGCTCCTTCTGTTGCTTCCTCCCCAGCACTGTCATCCTGTTCGTCTGCCTGGTCCCCTGCCACTGTCTGCATGTCCTCCCTTGACTCTCTCTCCTACCCTGTGAGTCCTGGCTCGCCCCCATCTGCTCCCTTGTCTACCCCTACCACGCCCTGGAACCCTACCTTGCCTCCTTTTGTTCCCCTTACCCAGTCTGCATCCCCAACCAAGCCTGTTCCCTCCAAGATCCCCACCAAGCCTGCCCGGACTCCTCGTCCTAAGTGTAACCACCCTTTCCCTCAGAGCACCACACGCCACGGACAGACATGCATACAGGGCGATAGATGTTGAGGGAAATCTTAGGCCAGGTTTTGCTAGGTTCGTGTGGAGCCAAATGAGAGAGAGATCAATGAACAGACAGACACGGTAAGTATAAAGTAAACTGAAAATGTTTATATACATTTTTGTGTGTTTGAGTCTTTTAAATTTACTTTTCTCTTTTTTCCAGGAAAATGGATGGGAAAACAAAAGAAATACAAGATGGAAAAAATAAAATGAAACAATTAAATCACTGAATTACAACAAATAAAATGAAATAAACAATTATCAAAACTTATCTTCTTGTGATGTCTCTTTGTGTATCTTAATGAATTTTATTCCCTATTATATGCTTTATTCCTATTTGGAACCTAGTTATTGTCTTCTTACTCCTATTTGGAATCTAATTTAACTTTTTCTTATTTAAACTGACTTTTTAAGCTGACTTTATAATTTTCAGATCTCCTTATGGTGTGTTACTCTCTGATTTTATAATGCTTAATTAAATGTATCACTAATATAGCTTAATTATTTATTTATACTTATCCCCTATTAGTAGTCTCAGTTAGTTTGGTTTAAACTCTTTAGCATTCTTCTCTTTTACTTCAAATTCAAGTTAAGTACCCAAATTAACAGTTTAGTTACCAAAAATAAAATAAAATAAAATGATCCCGTTTAGATCTTGAACACAATAACAAAAGCAACACGTTGTCAACCGGATCACAGTGTTACAGTTCAATAAACAACAAAATAACTTTCACTTTTAAATGCAATCAGTTCACAGCTCAATGGTTTAAATGCAATGAGTTCACAGTTCAATTATTTATGTCCATATAAACTTAACAGTCTATGAAATAGTAAGAACAAGTAAACAAACGATCATCCGTGTCCTTTGCGACGCATATATTGAAACAGTTCAGGCCTACCGTGTAATGGAGGAAGCAACAGACACAACGTGGATGTTGGGAAAGTTTCTCGTCAATCCGCGCTGTTTCCCAGCGCAACTGTTCTCCTCTGTTTGTGGAAAGTTGAGCAACAAATCCTCCGTGATCGCGTTGAGCAACGAATCCTCCGCGATCGCGTTGAGCAACGAATCCTCCGCGATGTTTTCGGCGTTTTAGACACGTTCAAGACTCGGTGGTTGGCTCGCCATTGAAATCCATGCGGTGATGAACTCCGTCTGCGTCATCAACGTATTCTCGACAAAACTGCTGATATCTCGGTCTCTCATAAAACAAAACACTCAAGTTCAAATAAAACAAAAGAAATAAATGTTTCACCAATCTTTCCGGTTGGTTCAAGATTATTTTTCTCTATATAATATCAAAAACTTCTCCGCCGATCTCGCTGTGCTCACGCGTCTTCTCGAGCTTTCCTCGCATTCCCTTACGTCATCACGCTGTTCACGCTCATCTCGCCTGATTGGCCAACACTACGCTCCTTGCGTCTCTTAAAGGCACTACTACATATTTTACATACATTTACAAAAGATTACACAAAATAAAACAACCATTAACATGCATTTACAAAAGATTACACAAAATAAAACAACCATTGTATAATAAGTATACATTGTTACACCCATAAACAAAGATTTAAAATGTCTTTAAACTGAACATTTTTAGCACTTATAACCCATTTAATGTAGTAGTAAAGAACTATTATAAAATTGTATTTACCTTTCTTTTAACTTTTTAGTAACCCCAAATGGTTTACTATTTTTTTAATCTTATTTATAGACACAACTATTTACTCGGGGTTACACCCTCCCCTGCTAACTCTATGCACGTCCCTGTGCATGTAACTAACAGGCTGAGTCGTTATAGGTTTAGCAGAGCTATTGACACTATTATCAGTAATGGAATCGGTAACAGCCATGCTAAGACTCTGGAAAAGAGACTGTACTATTGAAACCAAAGGATTACCCAACTCAGGGTAGGTGAACATTTTTGGTTTTTGTCTGATTCTGTTAGACCTTCTGATGAGTTGGTCATCATTCTCAACTTGTTCTCTTTCAGTTTCATTCTCACAGACTTTTTCATTTTCCCTTACAGGTGTTTCCTGATCTACGACAGACCTTGACATTTCAACAGGTAAGTTTACACTGGTATCAGGCTCTACAGACTTTGGATCGTCAACAGGTAAGTTTACACTGGTATCAAGCTCTACAGACTCTGGATCATCAACAGGTACGTTTACACTGGTATCAAACTCTACAGACTCTGGATCATCAACAGGTAAGTTTCTCAAGGTAGGCATACTTCGAATTTCAGGGTGCTCTGACACAGGAAGACACTCAAGGGATGAGCCTGAATGTTCAGCAGGTAAGTCATAGGACGAATTGTTCTGAGATACAGATATTGGAGTATTCTGGGGTCTTTCTCTAGTTTTATAGACCTCAATAAATCTGGTATCTTTTAGAACTGGGGGATCTTGATACAGGAATTCTTCACTGCTATCATCATCAATGTCAATATCTGGCTGCTCTTGTACATCATTACTCGGGTTTCTGCGAGTAGGTGGACGTTTACGAGTTTTGGGTAAATCAACTACCTCCTCAGGTAACTGTAACTCACCACAAGGTAGTAAAAGGTCTCTGTGCAATGTCCTTAAGGGACCATCTGCACCCTCTGGCTTAACAGTATATACAGGAAGATCACCTGCTCTGTTCACAACAACATATGGAAGTGACTCCCATTTGTCAGATAGCTTATGTTTACCTCTTAGGCGTACATTTCTGACTAGAACCCGATCCCCAATGTCCAGAGTAGATTCAGAAACATGCCTGTCATATCGAGATTTGTTTCTCTCTCCAACTTTTGCAGCATTTCTCATTGCCAAGTCATAGGTTTCTTGTAACCGAGATTTTAAGTCATGCACATACTGCGAATGTGTCTTTAATTGCTCCTTGTTCAGAGGAACATCAAAAACCAAGTCTATAGGCAACCGCGGCTGCCTACCAAACATTAATTCATACGGGGAAAATCCTGTCGAATCATGCTTAGTACAATTATAAGCATGAACAAGGGGCTTTACGAAATCATGCCAGTGAACTTTATCACACTCCTTTAGCGTACCAAGCATACTCAAAAGCGTGCGATTAAATCGTTCGACAGGATTTCCCCTGGGGTGATAAGGGGTTGTCCTGATTTTATGAATTCCCATCAGTTCACAGAGCTCTTTAATGGTCTTTGATTCAAAATCAGCCCCCTGATCGCTGTGCAATTTCTCAGGGATCCCGTAGTGGACAATAAAATTCTCCCAGAGAGCTTTAGCCACGGTACGCGACTTCTGGTTGGGAGTGGGTACAGCAACAGCGTACTTGGTAAAGAAATCTGTGATAACTAGTACATCTTTAGTGTTGCTCGAATCTGGCTCAATAGACAAAAAGTCTATGCATAGCAGCTCAAGAGGTCGAGTCACTCTGATGTTAACTAAAGGAGCGGCCTTTTCAGGTAAAGCTTTATGACATACACATCTAGGGCATGTTTTCACCTTACTCTCTACATCTGCAACCATTCTAGGCCAGTAAAACCTCGATCTTGCCAAGTCAAGTGTGCGCTCTATGCCCAAATGTCCCATGTCATTGTGTAGGCTTGTTAAAACCATACCACGTAAAGATTCGGGAAGGACCAGCTGGTACAGTGTATGTTCTCCGTCATGTCTTTTCCGGTAGAGTATACCATTTTGCAGCTCTAACCTTTTCAATTCCCTCAACAGCAAAGGGAGCAAAGGAAGTTCTTGTCTCAAAGAAGGAGGAGCTGTCTCTCCTGATTCTAACTGTCGAATAACCTCGTAAAGAACTGGATCGGCTCTTTGTTTTTCTCTCAGGTCATCCTCACTAAGGGCTGTAATTACAGGAAGACAACTAAAAACCTCATTCTGATCCAGATTGCATGGAATTGCATCAACATGCATTGCAAGGGATTCAACTAGCGCAAAAGAAGAACCACCACAAACAGCTGAACTTTGGTAAACTGCATGTTTATCGCATATGGCCTGAATGACCTCAGCAGAATCCGTTTGAGCATCATCATCAAGCAAGTGATTCAAAGTGAACTGTCGGATTCGCTCTTGCTCTTTTTGAGATGCAAGATCATTTTTCAAACCACCATGAGGACGTCTGGACAGACCGTCAGCGTCCAGATTCTGTTTGCCTGCTCTGTACTGCAGTTTGAAGGAAAACGTTGAAAGAGACGAGAGCCATCTGTAGCTCGTAGAATCAAGCTTCGCCGATGTCAGTACATATGTTAAGGGATTACTGTCGGTAACCACAGTGAACTGGTTACCGTACAAATAGTCACAAAACTTTTCTGTGACTGCCCACTTAAGGGCCAAAAACTCCAGCTTGTGGGCTGGGTAACGCGCTTCACTGCGGGAGAGACCTCGACTGGCATATGCAATTACCTTTAATTCCCCCTCTTGCTCCTGATAAAGGGCTGCTCCCAACCCTACTGTACTCGCATCAGTGTGCAGAATATACGGAAGTTTCGGGTTAGCGAAACCAAGTACCGGAGCAGTCGTAAGAGCCCTGATAATTTCTTCAAATGCCTGTTGACAACTCGCAGACCAACGACTCCCAAAAGGCTCTTTGGGATTGTGATAGTCTTTTTGATCCTTCAATTTACATTTGCGGCGTAACGGCGGATACCCTGATGTCAAATCGTTCAACGGTTTTACAATCATAGCATAATCTTTGATAAACCGCCGATAATACCCAGAGAACCCCAAAAATGAACGTAATTCCCTGAGATTCTTCGGAACTGGCCAAGTTTTTAGTGCAAGAACTTTGTCAGGATCCGTCTCCACACCGTCTCTAGACACAATGTGTCCAAGGTACCTCACAGAGGTTTGGAAAAATTTGCATTTTTCAGGAGAGAGCTTTAACCCATACTCCTTTAATCGATGCAAAACACCCAACAACCTGCGCTCATGTTCCTCCAATGTGTCTGAAAACACGATTAAATCATCAAGGAAAACGACGACCTCTTTTAGATGGATATCGCTCATACACCGCTCCATCAACCGTTGAAAGGTACTGGGAGCATTGGTGACCCCTTGTGGCATGCGGTTAAACTCCCAGAAACCTAACGGGCAGACAAAAGCGGTCTTGTGTTTATCAGACTCCTCAACCTCAATCTGGTAATAACCAGACTTGAGGTCGAGAACAGAAAACCATTGGGAGCCAGAAAGAGCTGAAAAAGTCTCCTCCAGGTTTGGCAGCGCATATGCATCTTTTATTGTCTGTAGGTTAAGTTTGCGGTAGTCAATACAGAGTCGAACTTCCCCATTTTTTTTCCGAACTACTACGATGGGTGAAGAAAATGAGGACTCCGACTCTCGAATGACGCCGGCATCAAGTAACTCCTGCAGGTGCTTACGAACAGCATCAAAATCCTGAGGATGTATAGGGCGGGCCCTTTGCTTAAAGGGTGTGCTGTCATGCAAGTTAATATGATGTTTGACCTTATCAGTTCTGCCAAAGTCAAGATCATGAAGGGCAAAGACCTCTGGCATGGACTGTAACTTTTGTGAAATTCTGTCTTTCCATTCAGTAGGTATTGGCGAATCACCATAATCAACTACAAGGGGTTTTGCGGATTCAGTCTGATTACTACAATCCATAACAGTTTCTTGAGTAATCACACTCTGTAGTGAGTGTAATTCTGCTACAACACTCTTTGGAGGGACAGAAATGTCATGTTCAGTTTCATTTTTCAGGATTACTGGAATTTTCTGTGAGGCCCTAGGGAGTGTGACAAGGCAAGAGGTACACAAAAGGCCTCCCGGCAATGACGACTCAGAAGAAGGCTCCATCAAAACCCATCTATCTGCAAACGGCTCATGTTTGCTAACTGAGCCCTCAATGACAAGTGTCTTTCCCGCAGGAATCACTTCAGGTTTTGTGCAAAGCAGTCGCACTAATCCAATACTGCTATTTGCCTTCTGTTTAGATCTATGTGCAAGAACATTAAGAATGGCTCTGTACCCATAAGGTAAGGCTTGATGAAGTCTCTTAATTTCAGAATCAGAGTTGTTTTCATAGGCTAAATCAAGTGTGTTTGTGCCTATGAGCACGGAACATTGACTCCTATTACTTGTGTCTGTAGTGACAAGAGCAAGTGTGGAAAGTTTTTTCTCAGAACCAAGAAAAGCCTCAGGAAACACTACATCAATTTCTATGTACCCAAGATATGGAACAAGCTGACCATTTGCTGCTTCAACCTCGAGAAGATGTTTGAGGGGCTTAATTTCCAAATGGGATAGATTCTGCTTGTAATACGACTGAGAAACAGTGGTCACTTGCGACCCAGTGTCTAGTAGGCAATTACATTTTTTTCCTGCAATAAATACCTCAGCAGTGCATTTTGCCCCAACTAAGCCCTTAGGCAGGACAAAAGGTTTTGTTCTTGTGTTAATATGGAAGTTGTGACCTCTGCTCTTATACTTTTTGCGACCCCTGGTACATTTCTCAGCCCCCGTTTGTCCCCCAACCAGAGCTGATTCTAGTTTAAAGGGGAAGAGCGGGGTAATCCCATTTGGGTGTCCCAAGCAGACTGTCTCTCTTTCAAAAGTTTTCTTTTAGAAGCTACCATGGCAGGGTTTGCAACATTACCACATGAGGACGCAATATGGCCATCCTCGCCACATTGGAAACAGTACCACGGCTTTGGTCTACACATTTTAGTCAAGGGTGAACTATGGGGAGTCTCACCCAGGTTTGTTTGCACGTATTGTGATTTACTCATCTTTACCGCAGATTTCGCTTTTTCGGCTTTTGTGGGCTTAACAGCAATCATTTGTGTCTGCAGCTCGGCTACTTGATTTTGTAAGCTATGAGCCATACTTTCTAGAGGACCTTTAGTTTGCTCTTTTGCCTTCTTTAGGCTATTAACCTGACCTTGAAGCTCTGTAATTTGCTTTTTCAAGTCTAAAACCATAGCCTGAGTTGTTGATGTTTCTTCTGTGGAAGCACTTAACGAGTAAGAGGATGCACGCTGCTTAGACGCACCAAGATGTTTTCTCATACGCAACTCCTTTGTGCTTTGTTTATCTTCTGCTGTTCGCAACAGCAGTAAAAGTTCTGAGAAAAGAGGAGGATCGTTTTTTCTTTGCTCCAGCCGGAGCTCGGAAATAAGGGCATTGTCGCAGCATCCCCTACAAAACTGTCTCAGCAAGTGCCGGTCAGCCTCATTAGAGGACACCCCACCTCTTTTTATAGCCAACGTCAAGGTTACATGCAGTCGCTGCAAATACTGGGATGGTTTCTCCCCTGTGTCTTGCAGAGTACTCAGAAATTTGGCAAACAACTCGTCGCCATCTTCAACTGCACCAAATGCTGAGTCTAAAAGATCAAGATAAGCCCTGGGTGTTGCGCGTGGGCCCAAAGTTCTGACAACGTCTGCCGCCGGAGGCAGAAGGCTGTCTAGAATTTTTCTGGAACGTGCTAGATCAGAGATGGAAGGATCTTGTAACATTAGCTCAACACTATTGTGCCATGCATCATAATCTACTTCGTTACCCGGGCGAGGAGACTTTCCAGAAAAGAACCTTAACTTAAGAGGGATATGCATGCTAGAAGCAGTGTCCTCACTTTTCACAATGTGCTCGACCACAACACGTTGTACCTCTGGAGGAGTTACATTGGGTACTGACAGTCTTGTTAGTGGAACAAATGCAACGTCACTATTAGCATCAGTTAATGGCACAGGTCTTCCCTGAACTGCACTGACATGAGAAAAATCTGTCTGTATTTCAGGTATGGTAGTTACAGGTAAGTGTTTTTCAGCAATGCTCATTGTGTCATCTCTATCCAGAGAGGAAGGTTCCCTACACTTTGAAAGCTCTTCACTCAAAAGATCAGCAAAAGATCTACCGCTAAGCTTAGCAATGCGTTGCAGTTCCTCAATGTAACCCTTTGTGGCGCTACTAGCAACCGTCGGAACATAGACACTGGACAAAGCCTTAACCTCATATTTGAGACCAGCCTGGTGTGGGTTCTCAAAAATGAAAGGCAACTGAGACTCTAAGCTCTTCACTGCAGCTCCAGTCTCAAACTCAATTATCACATTTTTGTGATATGGAGATGCGGGGCTATCAATGTGAATAAACCTGCCAATACGTCCGTATTTGCAGAGATGTTCACTCAAATCATTATCTCTTTCTGTATTCGTAATACCGTTCACAATGAGCGAGTTTGGGACTTTGACATTCTCATGCTCAATAACCTCCATTTTCTTTAATGAATTACTGTACACTAATGCCTGTCTGTTCTCTGTTCAAGGATATATCTCTACTAATTGACTCCTGGCTGGCTCGCCACTTAAATCCATGCGGTGATGAACTCCGTCTGCGTCATCAACGTATTCTCGACAAAACTGCTGATATCTCGGTCTCTCATAAAACAAAACACTCAAGTTCAAATAAAACAAAAGAAATAAATGTTTCACCAATCTTTCCGGTTGGTTCAAGATTATTTTTCTCTATATAATATCAAAAACTTCTCCGCCGATCTCGCTGTGCTCACGCGTCTTCTCGAGCTTTCCTCGCATTCCCTTACGTCATCACGCTGTTCACGCTCATCTCGCCTGATTGGCCAACACTACGCTCCTTGCGTCTCTTAAAGGCACTACTACATATTTTACATACATTTACAAAAGATTACACAAAATAAAACAACCATTAACATGCATTTACAAAAGATTACACAAAATAAAACAACCATTGTATAATAAGTATACATTGTTACACCCATAAACAAAGATTTAAAATGTCTTTAAACTGAACATTTTTAGCACTTATAACCCATTTAATGTAGTAGTAAAGAACTATTATAAAATTGTATTTACCTTTCTTTTAACTTTTTAGTAACCCCAAATGGTTTACTATTTTTTTAATCTTATTTATAGACACAACTATTTACTCGGGGTTACATAAGCCCTCCACTACCCCTGGACCCGAGACCCCTTGCCCACCCAGCTCCACCCTACCTGGACTTCCTCACATGAACTTTGTTTTGCCTCCGCCCCCCCTCCCTTGTTTGTTGTTTTTATTGTGTCACCCCAATCCTCTTGTAATTTTATCTTGTCTGCCCCTGTGTATATTTGTCATGTTTTCTTGGTGTCTGTCTATCTGTCAGTCTGTCTTGTCCCATGTCTAGTGTTCCCCTGGGGAGCGTCTGGAAGCCGCTCCTTTAGGGGGGGATTCTGTCATGGTTCTGCCATCTTGTCCTTTGTTTAATCTAGTCTTGTGGCAGAACCATGACAGACCCATGTTTTGTGTGGGTTCACGTGGTCTTAGTATTGATTTACTGGACCACGTGTTCCCAGTGTCTTGTCTCTTTTACCCCGCTCCCTGGTCATCCTTCTCATTATTGTTTAATTCCTGTCACCTGTTGCCCTCATTAGTTGTCCTCTATTTAAGATCCTTGTGTTTGTTGTCCTGTGCTTGTGCATTGTTTCCAGATACCTGTGAGTACGCTGTCTCAGTTAGTCTAGTCAAATAGTGTTTATTGTCAAGTTCATTGTGTAGTGTCACCCTGTTTAGTGTTAAGTGTAGTTGTAGTCAAGTCTTGTTTAGTGTTCACTTCCTCTGTTTAGTATCTTGTTTATATTGTTTTGCCCCCTCGTGGGTTTTGTTTTCTGTTTTATTCATTAATAAATATCCTTAGTTAACCCCTTGTCGTCTGCATTTGGGGTTCATCCCTTCACACCCTACCACCATCATAACAATTTGTGTAAAAGTGCAGTGATATATCAATAATGTGTTTAGCAAAACAGTTTATAGACAATTCACATGATATTTATAAAGACTGGTCCCAACTTATTTAACTTTGTCTTTTTGTGTCTTCATAATTTAAACAGTAGAGCTGCTGTAAGGGGAAAACAACCTGTTGGCACAAATGTCTGAAAACCAAACGGCATGGCGAAGGGTCTTTGCGCGTTCTGTCTTTTCCGGTGCTCGCTGATGACGTTTTAACGTTACGTAATTTAGGTAATTTTATCCGACTCCTAAAGATAAAATCTTGTTATTTGTAATATATAAGGAATAATTGACAACGGGCCATTGAATTATAAGAAAATAATGCACACCAAGACACGAAGCGGAGTGCCGTTAATCCTCGGGTGTGCATTATTTTCAAATAATTCAAAGGAACGGTGTCAATTATTCCGCTTATACCACGGTTACCACAAACATTGATCTGGTTCCTATTTTAAGACATTTAACAAGTTAGGTGTGCGGTTATCAAAAATTAATGCATACCCACGGAACATTTCTCAGCCAATCAGGATACAGCATTCAACAGACCCGTGGAATATGAATCAAATAGATAATTGTGGAATTTGGATAAATGTTTGATCATTTTATTCTTACTCAATATTATATTGAATCGTTCAATTGGATCTCAGTTGTCGCTTATGTCACTTCTAACGTGAGTCACGCCCCTCCCTCAGTTTCCACCCCGAGGAGGTCCCAAAATGCCCCAATGACCAAACAGATGAAAGGACAAGATAAAAATAACAAACTTTATTAAATATTAAAAGGGGGAAAGGGAGAGGGATTCTTAAAAGGTAAGTACAGGAACTTGGAATGGCTCTGAGTCGCTTCTGACTCTCACGGGGATCACAGGTAAGTCCTCTTAGCCTGTCTTTTTCTCCTTTGTCCACTCGTGAATTACAGGGAGGTATTCTCAACTTCCGCTCTTTGTATCTTACAGATGGACTGCAGATAGACGCTCCAACCTCTCTTCCTGGGTGTCAAAGCAGAGACAAGTAAGTACACTGAGGAATGGGTAGGTAAATACCTTGACAGGCCACCTTTGGCGTGTAGAGGGGTACGCTGGGTTACGGCGTCTAGAAGGTATACAAGTACGTGCCTGGATTTGGAACTGGAGACGTCTAGGAGGTACACTGGGCTCTTGGCTCTGGGCGTACAGGGGAGTATACAGAGAGGTACACTGGGCACTTGGCTTGAAATGAATGCAACTCACAGACCCGTAGGTAGGCAGACGTCAAGCTTTAGCTCTTTGGGGCTTAGGTGGCTGGAGAGGACGCATGTACACACAGCGAACTTCTAGCCTTCCTCGCTAGGACAGACTTCCAATGCAACACTCGAACGTTGACTTTCCAATACGTCGTAGAACAGTCCCACGTTGACAGAGCCCTTGGCTCAAACCTGCAGACTGGCAACAGACACACGCGCACGCACACACACACACACACACACACACACACACACACACACACACACACACACACACACACACACACACACACACACACACACACACACACACACACACACACACAGAGCCTCTTCAACAATAGACTATTTCGGTGAACATGTAGAGAGAGATACAACACCTCTTGACTTTAAACAGAAAAGCAGATAGAGGAACAGGCCGGGGCTGCTGCACGTTGGGCCTAACACGGCCACCGATGGAATCATACACGGTGGGTAAGATGAAGTAGGACACCACACCGATGTTGTACTGTACGAGTGGGCCAATCGCTTCCCTATCCTCTCTTCCAAACAGCGTGACGAGAGATCTAGACAGGGGCGGCATCTGTAAACACTCAACAGGCGTAGGATCATACCCCACGACAGCACACTTACTTTATTCCACACAACAGCCTGTTAAAGCTCTTCCTCCTTCAAATGCTCCACACAATGTTCACAGCAATATTCTTACTTCGTACAGTTGACACGCCACCACCAGATGGGGAAAAGGATTACAGGTCACCGTCGGGTTGTATAATAGATGTATCAGTCGTCCACCGACACCAACTCACTTCTTTCAATCCAGGGCTCTCCTCTTCGGCCTAGTGAATGATCGCTGACAACATTGACACAGCACAACACTACAATTCTTCAAGTGTATACACGTCAAAAGACTCACCCACAGCACGCCACACACACTCATGGTGAATTAAGGTCTGATCACCACGTTGGGCCGGGAATTGGTCCTGAACAGCAGAAAGGGGTTGGTACGGAGGATGACCAAATGGAGACGTCACATCCACGACTCGTAACCACACTCTTTTCTCTTCGTAGCTAGCTTCGGCTCCCCCACCACTCCTTTCTATGGATGGGGCCGTATACACGCCGAGCGAGCGCTTAGGAGATGCACTAAGACACACAGTTAGCAAACGATGTCACTGGCAAGACAACAACTCCACATACTCACAGCTTGTTGACTCCCAACGTTTCCCTCTCTCTTCCAGAGGAAGAGCGTACACAAGGTTGCTAGTAGAACACTCCTTTGGTCCTTCCCATGTATCACAATGGTTCCTCAATATCCACAATCTCTTCGAAGTAAACAGCACAGGTCAACACAATCACTTCGGTAGAAATTTCCTAAGATTTGTTTTCATTCAGCTCAATCCTTCACTTTGTCTTCGCCCAGTCTGCACTCTCCACAATAATACGCCTTTCCAACACACCAAACACTTCCGTCTCCCCCACAATGTTTGCTGGAATAAACTTCCTCTTCCTGTTTTCCTGATGCTCTATTTATACTCCTTCTCTCCTCAGAACTACCCAATCGCCAACCGCCACGCTTAATAAGCACACCTGATGCCGATATCGCCTGATTATGGTTGCCCGGAGTTGGCCCTGTCCCAAATGGCGCACTTCATGTGGACTTTCGGTCTTGTGGCCTTAAATTGCGCATTCTCGCTTAGTCTACGAGTCCGTAGGGTGTCCCATCTGTCATTTTTACGCTTTGAAGTGTGCTCATCAGCGTCTCCTTTGCCCCCTTGATGCGGTCTTCAGCGAAGCCCGCACTGCAGCAGGCTTCGCGCACTTTGCCAACCCAGAAGTCCTTGCGAAAGGGCAATCAGACCAATCAGGCGACGGAAGGGAGGAGTTCACACTGCCGGGCAACTTCTCTACCTATTTCCGGTGTGATGCTCGAGTCTGTCCCAAAATACAACTCCGGTGCACCCACGTGGACTCGCATCAAGGGTCCCTAAAGTCTGGACTACGTGATGTCATCAAAGTGTGGACTCTGAGGAGGACCACAAGTCCGAAGTGTGCCATTTGGGACAGGGCCGTTACCGGAGCTGGCCGGGTGTTTCGGTAAAATGGTCCGGGCGGAATTATTTCCGCCATTTTTAGTCCCGCCATATTTTCAGTTCTGCTGTTTGCAGTCACTCCGTGACACTTAGAATCCTTACAAAAGCCGCTGCAGGTTCTCGATCACAAACTTGACCATGCAACTAGTTAAGAGTTAAGAGGTTCGTCAGACCCTTATAATTAATGGCAGTCTATACGTCAGGATTTAACCCTTGTAGGTAGAGTTAACTGTTTCATCAGACCAAATAATTGAGGACAGTCGATGCGCCAATGCTTAATCCTATCGATTTAAGAGTAAGTGGTTCATCAGATCAAATAAATAAAATGAAAAGGCAGATGATATGCCTACTTAATCCTGGTCGTAGATTTGTGGTAACAAAGGATCCAACAAATTTACTTAGTCAATAATTAAAGGTTAGTCAGAATGAAGTTAAACATCAAAATATATTAGCCAGGTAAGGAGATCATAATTTAAAGCCAATTAACAATCTAAATCAATTATGAAGCATAAATCAATAAACAGATGTAATCATACGAAAGCATTGCATACCTGTCAAAAGGACGATACTCTGTAACAGTGTAGGAGATCTGGCTACAGATTCCTCATGTAAATAAAAATACATGATGCTGTGCCCAAGACACAACATCATGGGGTTCCTTTCTAAATATAGAAAACCCCCCTGAAACCTTTGCAAACTTTCCTTAAATATCCAGAGGGAACAAAGCATTTTAATAATGATAGGAATTTGGTGGTGATTGGGTCTTGTGAACTCAGCGGCTGTACGTCATGGGTGATTGGTTTACATGTCTGTGGTGGGAGGTGTCTCTCAACATTGAGTGAACTTTGGTTAATTTATTGTTACACTTTATCATTGAACTCTGTTGTTATAGGAGTGAGACTATTGCACCACTTGCACTGAAACGTTTTAAATGATATCAAACATAAGAACTTAAACCCTTATGCATGTGAAACGTAACACTTTATACAGTTTATAAGTGAGATTTGAGTTGCTCTAAGAGAATGAGAAGAGAGGGAAATAAGAAACAGATTTGTGTAATCTTGGTGAGTTGTGACTCTTCTGTCTCCATACAGTGAGGTTGTTGTATTGGAGGTAGATGTGAACTCTTTAGAAAGATTTCAGATGTTGATTCAACAGGACTTGAATGTTTTTAGAAAATGGTTCCCTCTGGATTCTGCCATTTGGAGGCTGTTTACAGCTACCTTTAATTAGGATTTGACATCATCCTTACAGTGCTATCAATATAATGATCATAGGTTTGATTGAAGGAAATTCTTGAACTGAAGATAAATACTGTGGTATACAATGAAGGTATGGTGATAAAGGCTCTTCTATAATTTATGTTGCTGTGTTGCCCCCTTTTGACAATCTACTAACATCCCACCTATGACACTTTGACCTGGTTTCACACAGACAAGGCTTCAGCAAACTCCAGACTAAACGATTTCAGCCATTGTTTTTGTCATACTGCATACCAGGCTCCTGTTTTTTTTCTGAGACACATTTAAACTAAAAGCTTTAATGTCATCATTTAACTAAAGCTCAATCTCTGTGTGTAAAACCAGGCTATGCCTTTTAAACAATATAGTAGCCTATGTTTGTTTTAATGCATTCATTTTAAATGTTGTTTGATCAATTATCTATTGTTTAAACGTGTCTTTACTTTTTTCTATTTCAAATGTTAATTGTATGCGTAAATATCTCACCACTCTGGCTTGAATGCTCAATCAATTATGACACACATCAGAAGGATTTAATCTGTTATTTTCCTAAGGAATTATTAAACCCCAAAAAAATAATTCATAAATAAAGGCAGAGCATTATCACACTGTTATTCAGACTGTGACATTATGTGTGAGACTGCCATTTAGTGAACTTGTTTATTATATGACTGACACGCCTGTTTGCACACGTTTCATAAACTCAACCAGGAAATTCTTGAGTTCAGGGAAACTGAAACTGTTGGGCTGTTGTGTGTTTCGTCTTCTTTCTGTGAGTACATACGGTGAAATGGCAGAAGCCAGTATTTCAGTGGTTCCGGACCGGTTTATCTGTTCAATCTGTCTGGATCTACTGAAGGATCCAGTGACCATTCCCTGTGGACACAGTTACTGTATGAGCTGTATTACAGACTGCTGGGATCAGAAGAGAAACTACAGCTGCCCTCAGTGCAGACAGACTTTTACTACAAGACCTGATTTAGGTAAAAACACCATGCTGGATGAAGTGGTAGAGAAACTGAAGAAGACAAAACTACAACCTGCTGCCACTGGACGACTTCAGCAGATGATCTGCCCTCAACATGAGAAACCTTTAGAGATTTACTGTAAAACTGATCAGCTCTGTATATGTTATCTGTGTATTGTGGGAAAGCACAAGAATCACAACACTATACCAGCTAAAGAAGAGAGGACTAAGAAACAGGTAAGAGATGAAAGCACTGAATGATGTCAATGTAATCAGATCTGCTCTAACTGTATATTGTGATCATGTTATTTCATAATTACATAATTAAAGATCCTTATGATTTTTAACACATAAATTAACATTTATTTGATTTACAGTAATGTACAACTTTTCTGATAAATTATTATTTCCACATCCACCAGAAAGAACTGAAGAAGACACAGAGAAAATACCAGCAGAGAATCCAGGAGAGTCAGAAGAAGCTTCAGGAGCTGAGAGATGCTGTGGAGACTCATAAGGTGAGTTGTGATCAGAAGAACAACTGCTGTCTGCTGTTTCAGATCTGTTTCAGACTCAGTTAGGACTCTCATCCAATCAGTCAGTGAGGAGTTCAGTGCTGGATGACTTTCACTGAAGTCCACTGTGGGTAACAGACTGTGTGATGTACCAGTAAGAGCTGAGTGAATGCTGCTGATTCTAATGCTCCTCTCTCTGTGTGTCCTAACAGCGCTCTGCACAGACAGCAGTGGATGACACTGAGAGGATCCGATCCATTGAGAGAAGACGATCTGAGGTGACACAGCTGATCAGAGATCAGGAAAAGACTGCAGTGAGTGAAGCTGAAGGACTCTTGAAGCGACTGGAGCAGGAGATTGATGATCTGAGGAGGAGAGACGCTGAGCTGGAGCAGCTTTCACACACAGATGATCACATCCATTTCCTCCAGGTAACAGAGATCTGAAAAACACAACAGTGATCTTTAGGAAGTGAAGAGCATGGCCGTTTTTCAATATGCGTTCTTGTCTGTACTTGTATTCTTGTGTACTTGTAAAACGTCATCAGTCACGGCCCAAGTACTGTTCCAAATCAAAGTTCGCATCAAGCCAAGTTCACATAAGATCCCCGGATGTGTTCATGATCCGCCCATTTTATCGAGAATGCATCAGGAGGAGACTTGTGCGGACTTTTGACATCCAAGTTTCCCAGAATGCATTTTGCGTCAACAGCAATGAATTCTAAATATTTGAAATATTACTCTTTCTGTGTCATAAAATTTAGTTTTAAGAGCTGTTTATATAATATAGATGAATAAACTTTAAATATGTGGTCAGTTAGTAAAGATAGCGCCAATATTAACATTTCCTTTTGGATACGTGAGTTCCGGTGAATCAGCAGGTGGTCAGCGGCGCATACACCGATGAGGGCAGCCTCATCTCAGCAAGTCCTTTTGAAATTTGCCGCAATCTCAGTGCAGCTGCTCTGCCCTCCGGTGTCTGATGGTCAAACATAAAATATTCCCTTTGGATATATCTTTCTGCCATTTTTTGTCTCGTCAATTTTTTTCTCTTTATTATTCATAATGAATTGTTATTTGTTATTCTTTTAACTGATGGTAAAGATAAGTTTCATATTTTTATATAATCTTAACACTGTATTAAATTACTGCGCTTTACTTTAACTGTGTGTTTTTCTTGTGTTTATTTCCTGTTGTACAATCGTATATTATAGTTTAGTATTATTAACATAAATGTATTTATAATAAAATAAATAAATTAATGTGTTTTATATCATACTTTATTTTGTAATAAATACATTAAGCTAATCTGCGTATTCATGTGTTGCCTTAACCACATATTAGGGTTTTTGCATTTGATATATTTTGTTAAAAATACATTAAAATAAGAATAGCCAGGACTGCACGTATTGGTTAGACTGAAGGACGACATCAAGTACTCTGCTGTTCCATTTGCGATATAAGCGGACTCGCGTCCTCCCGTCCTCGGGAGTTCGTTCTTCCGAGTCTGAACTTGCAAGTCCGAACTACAAAGGACGCAAGTCCGAACTTGGCATACTTGGTATTGAGAAACGGCTCATGCAGCGGAACCTAAAATGGCAGAAATAGTTACACGCAGGCGGTTCCGGTAACTCCGCGAACCAAAATCAGGGATTATTGAGAACAGGTGTGCAAATGAACGTGGCGATTGGTGATTGGGCAATTCAATGAAGAGGAGGCATATAAATAAGACATCCGGAGAACAGTAAAAAGTAAAGTTTATTCCGGCCAACGCTGTGGGTGAGACGGAGCGATCGGTGTGTTGGAGAGACGTATTGATGCAGATATTGCAGACTGGGTGAAGTCAAAACAGAGTACTGGGCTGAAGAAAACACGGAGTTAAGTGTTTGAAGTATTCCTTTTGAAGTAATTGTGTTGACATGTATTATTACCTTGAAGAGATTGTGTACACGGAGACGTCACCGGAAATGTATTGAGAAGAGGAAGGAACGGAGAAACTCTTGTACCGTCGACCTGGTATACACCAGACCTCTGGAAGAGAGAGAGGAGTATTAAGTGTACTTGCAAGTTCGATCAGTGTGTAAGTGGCCCCACCTGTGAAAAGGATTGATGGGTGAGCCGGAATCAGCGGGAAGAGGAAGGAGTGCGTTTAAAGGTCGTGGTCTTGAGGTTTCCATCTGGTCATCCTCCGCATCAACCCCTTTCAATTATTCAGGACTATTTCCTGGCCCAACGTGGTGATCTGACCCTAATTCACCGTGAGTGTGTGGAGTGCAGTGGGTGAGTCTTTTTGACGTGTGTACACCTGAAGGATTGTAGTGTTGTGCTGTGCCTATGTTGTCAGCGATCACTCCCTAGGCCGAAGAGGAAGCCCTGGATTAGAGGAAGTGAACTGGTGTCGGTGGACGACTGTTATATCTATATACACCCGACTGTGACTCATATTTCCTTCCCCCACATGTGGGTGGTGTGGCAACTGTAAGAAGTAAGAAATTGCTGTGAATATTGTTTGGAGTATTGAAGGAGGGAAAGCTTGAATTGGCTGCTGCGTGGAAAACGCATATGTGCTGTCTCTGTGTGTGATTATACGTCTGTTGAGTGCTTTCAGATGCCTGCCCCTGTCTAGATCTCCGATGTTTGGAAGAGAGGAGAGGGAAGCGATTGGCCCACTCGAACAGTACATCACCTGGGGTGATACCCTAGTTTCACCTACCCACCTTGGTGACACCATCTGTGGCCGTGTTAGGCCCAACGTGCAGCAGCCTCGGCCTGTACCTCCATCTGCCCTTCTTGTTCAAAGCCAAGAGGTGTTGTATCTCTCCCTAAATGTTCACAGAAGTAGTAGACTGTTAAAGGGACTCTGTGTGTTTGTCTGCTGCCAGTCTTCAGGTTTGAGCCAAGGGCTCTGTGTCATCGGGGGACTGTTCTACTATGTGTTGGAAGCCAACGTCAAAGTGTTTCCTTTAGAAGCCTGTCCTAGCGAGGAAGGCTAGAAGTTCGCTGTGTGCACCTACGTCATCTCCAGCCATCCAAGCCGCAAAGAGCTAAAGCCTGACGTCTGCCTACCTACGGGTCTGTGAGTTGCATTCATCCCAGCTAAAAGCTACCCTGTATACTCACCTGTATGCCCAAAGCCAAGAGCCCAATGTACTTCCCTGTATACTCACCTGTACGCCCAAAGCCGAGAGCCCAGTGTACTCCCCTGTATACTCACCTGTACGCCAAGAGCCCAGTGTACTCCCCTGTATACTCACCTGTACGCCCAAAGCCAAGAGCCCAGTGTACCTTCCTGTATACTTACCTTTACGCCCAAGGTCTAAGCCCAGTGTACTTATTTGTATACCTACCTGTTCGTCCACAGTACCAAGCCCAGATACCTCCGTATACTTACCTGTGTACCTTCTAGACGCCTCCAGCTCCCAGCCCAGGGACGCACTCGTATACCTCCTGGACGCCCAAAGCTCCCAGCTCAGTGTACTTACCTGATCACCTTCTGGACGCTCAGGCTTCGAGCCAGTGTGCCTCTTACATGTCAAGGCCGCCAGCTTAAGGTATTCATCCATCCACTTACCAGTCTACTTACCCATATTCATCCTTTGCGTCCAGGAAGGGAGGTTGAAAGGCTCCACCTGCAGTTCGCCTGGGAGACACAAAACGGAAGAAGCTAAGAATATTCCCCTGTAATCACGTGTGGATTAAGAAGAGGAAGTCGGAC
This sequence comes from Paramisgurnus dabryanus, assembly GCF_030506205.2. NCBI lineage: Eukaryota > Metazoa > Chordata > Actinopteri > Cypriniformes > Cobitidae > Paramisgurnus > Paramisgurnus dabryanus. Next base: position 4,887,405 of record NC_133342.1, read on the forward strand.
GACCTACATGTAAATCCCAGTGAGAGTCAAAAGCCACTCGGAATGAAGCTCTCCAGGCCCAGAGAGCTAAAATTTTAGAAATCCCTTTCCCTTCCCCACTTACCTTTTTAAGTTATATAATAAAGATTTTAATTTACTTGCTCTTGTCTGTCTGGTCATTGGGGTGTTTTTGGGACCTCCTCGAGGTGGAAACTGAGGGAGGGGCGAGACTAACAAAATTGGTGGTCCGCTCCGACCTGTGACAAATGTTTTACTGAGATTATATTTTCTATGAAATGTTTCAGTGTCATCAGTTTATGTTTGTGTTGTTTGTGTTTGTGTTTGTGTAGAGTTTTCAGTCTCTCTCTGTTCCTCCTGGATCTTCAGACTCACTCACTTTTGATGATGTAGGAAAATCTGTGTCTCATCTGAGAGAGAAACTGGAGGATTTCTGTAAAGAAGAGATAGAAAAGATATTTGATAAAAGTAAAGCACTTGCACCTGAGACCAGGGAGCAGTTCCTAAAATGTGAGTCACAACAAACCAACACACTGATGCTGATAGTAATATACACAGTAATATGATGCATGTCAGTCATTTTAACTCCTCTATAATTATATATTATTCTGTAAGATATAACTGTAAGATCAAATAGCAGTTTATAAATCAACTTTCTTATTTGATATGGTATTTAAATTTCATAAGCCATTGTTTTTCTATAAACAAATTGTTTAACCCCTAAATTAAATAAAAAAATATATTTTAAACTGTACAACTACAGAACAGAGGGACTTTGACAATGTTCACACATTCACAAACCTTTTACACACACAGGATTATGATGAATATAACAGTAAAACAATCAGATTAGATTCTGTCTATACTGTAAATGATCTCTGTTCACTTCTTAACACATTGACAGTCCTCAAAAACTAAAATAAATAAGAACTGAAGTTTTATTTTAATTATTGAAATTTACAATTTTACATTCAAATAATGTTTTTGATTTGCCTCCATCAGATTATCATCACTTCACTGCAGATCCAAACACAGCACATAAACATCTCTGTCTGTATGAGGGGAACAAAGTGATTACTAAAACTAACACAGTCCAGCCATATCCTCATCATCCAGACAGATTTACTGGTTATCCTCAGGTGTTGTGTAGTGAGAGTGTGAGTGGACGCTGTTACTGGGAGGTTGAGTGGAGAGGTAATGTGGATATATCAGTGTCATATAAGAGCATCAGCAGGAAGGGAGAGGGTGATGAGTGTTTGTTTGGATTTAATGATCAGTCCTGGAGTTTGTGCTGCTGTAACTCCAGATATTTATTCAGGCACAATAAGATTGTCACTAAACTCCCTGTAGTGTCCAGATCTTCTAGAATAGGAGTTTATGTGGATCACAGTTCAGGATCTCTGTCCTTCTACAGCGTCTCTGACACAATGACCCTCATCCACAGAGTCAACACCACATTCACTAAACCTCTCTATCCTGGGTTTTATGTTGATCTTGGATCAGTGAAACTGTGTGATATAACAATATAGATGAACAGAGAGTCTACAATTATATTGTTACATACATTGAACTCAAAAGTGTATAGAAATCTTCACACTGCATCTAGTAATGATTGTAAAGTAAACAGGACTATAAAGTCATCAATGACTATAACAGCACAAACATCATCTCACTGTTTATATGTTTTTCCATGCAGGATTGCGTCACATTCAATGACCCCGCTGTGTAGATTTATTGTGCAAATGTTTATTATAAATTCACTGATATTTTAGAAACTAAAAATAGTAAATACTGCAGTAGTACTTTATGTTAGCTCTAGTGCTGTTTGAATGTTTTTCTTACAGCACTTTGTTGTATTTTGTTGCTTTATTCAGTAAATTTTTGTATTGATGGTTAAACTGAGTCTCTCATTCAGTCTTGTGTTTATTTTTGGACTCTTGATTTATCAGCAGATTCAGGTGAATGTAACCGCTTGATAAACACAAATGTAGATGTGTCTGTATGATGCTGTCACATAGTGGATGTGTTTATTTTCTCATTGACATCTGTTTGTACAACAGTGTTGCTATTGTCAGTATATTAAAAACAACTTTGTTATTGACTTTTTGAGGCATTAGAGGATTTGTGTAAAAGTGCAGTAATATATCAATAATGTGTTTAGCAAAACAGTCTATACACAATTCACTTGGTATTTATTGAAGCCTGGCCACAATTTATTTAACACATTTGTCTTCATAATTTAAACAAGCTGCTGTAAGGGGAAAACCACCTGTTGGCCAAAATATCAGAAAACCAATCGGTATGGCGAAGGGTCCTTGTGCTCGCTTTGCTCCTGTGCTCGCTGATGACGTTTTAACGTTACGTAATTTAAGTAATTTTATCTGACTCCTAAAGATAAAATCTTGTTATTTGTAATATGAATCAAATAGATAATTGTGGAATTTGGATAAATGTTTGATCTTTTTTTTTTTTGACTTATTATTATTTTGACTCGTTCAGTTGAATCGCTTACATCAGTCGCTGCAGGTTCTCAATCACAAACTCAACCATGCAACTAGCATACCTGTCAAGTATCCCGTTTTGGCCGGGAAAGTCCCGTATTTTACCCTTCTTTCCCGCCGTCCTCCCGTATTAGTATTTTCCCGTAAATCTCCCGTATTTTAACGAAATTACAAAAATAATAATGCCCGGGCAGAGTAATAAAAATTATTCCCAATCCCAGATCGCTAAAGATCCCAATAGTGTCTGTCTGCGGAGTGCAAGAGAGGGGCGTGCCGTTAAGCGGCGTAACTTTTAGCAGGGGCGGAAATTTAAGTTGTCCAAGTCACACAGAATCCCGCGAGATGTCCGACTTCCGCTAAACTGACACGGCACATCCGATAGCTAGTAATAGTAAGACGATTGTTTATAGCTCTCTTTCAACTTTAGCGTAATGAAAAATAACGTTACTGCCGTAAATGTTTTAAATTGAGGGCACGGAGGAAGCTTCATAAGACTTTCATTACTTTTTTTAAGTAAATGTGCACCTCAGACAGTTTAATATGTATTAAACCAAGATGAAATTCATTTGCAAACTTGCAAACTTAATTCTTTTTAAGTTTTAAGAGGAATCTACAGAGCTCACGTGGTTTTATAAGAAATGGCTAACAGGTAACATCTGGTGATATTGTGAAGGTTTATAAAAATAACTATTCACAACAGGTAACATTGTAAAGGTGTATACAATAACCATTCACAACAGGTAACATTGTAAAGGTGTATAAAAATAACTATTCACAACAGGTAACATCTGGTGACATTGTAATGGTTTATAAAAATAACTTTTCACAACAGGTAACATCTGGTGACATTGTAAAGGTTTATAAAATAATTATTCACAACAGGTAACATCTGGTGACATTGTAAAGGTTTATAAAAATATCCTTTTAGCAAGATCACCCTGCAATAAATTATAACACAGCATTATGAGAGGCATCAGGAGCTGATCCCAAGTGTATAGCTGGAAGCTGTTGATGTATGTACAGTATTGGTAAAGTGCACATGAATGCATTTTATAATAATAATGCATCCAATGTCAACCCTGTGTAGAGCTGAGAAATGTGGTTGTTTCTCAGCAGCAGTAATGTCCAATGGTGCCAGCTTAACACATTGGTGCAGTTTCCCAGACAGGGCTTAGTCAGGGGTGCCCAAACTCAGTCCTGGAGGGCCGGTGTCGTGCAGAGTTTAGCTCTTACTTGCATCAGAGCACCTGCCAGTAAGTTTCTAGTATGCTTAGTAGGACATTAATTGGCTGCTTCAGGTGTGTTTGATTAGGGTTAGAGCTAAACTTTGCAGGACAGTTTGGAAACCCTTTGTTTAGATCAGGGGTGACCAACCCTGTTCCTGGAGATCTACCCTCCTGCATATTTTAGTTCTAACACAGCTTTAACAAACACACCTGACTATAATTTTAAGGTTGCCCTGAAATGCTTGATCGGCAGGTTCAGGTGTTCAGGTTTGATTGGGGTTGGAGCTGAACTCTGCAGGACAGTAGATCTCAAGACACAGGTTTGGTCACCAATGGTTTAGATTAAACCAGGACTGGGCACTTATATTAGGACATTTTAGTTTTTACAAACAAACCTTACAAAAACAAGACTGGTGTGCATCTTGAAACAAAACAATGGCACTGATATGTTGAGATGTGTCAGTACAAGGTGTTTTCTTAATTACAGTAGCTCAAACATGCATTTTAGCCCGGGAACAGTATAAGCCCTGTCTGGAAAACCGCCACATTGTTTTACCATAACAGATATGGGTTGTTTAAGGTTGAGTTGTGATTTTGAAGTGTAGACAGATGGATCATCCTATTGTATTTCTGCATCACAGTTAAGGTGCATGTGGATGGTATCACCCTCACAAGTTGTCCACTGCATCACTTCACATCAATGCAGCTGTGAAAATAATAACTATAAACATATTTTACATTTGTACTTAAAATAAGCTTACATTATGAGAATATACAATGGCACCCATACTTAAACAGAATAGGGTGAGAGAGATACATTAAAAACGAGACAGTAGTACACACATCCTTTAACTCCAGTGTTATTATGACGTTTAATAGGTCATTAATTAATTAACTGTCATTTGAAATGTCGACAACTTACAGGAATAACTGTAAGATTCTAATGTATTAATATCTAACGTTACTATCGTAAACAGGAAAATATATAGGTGAGCAATGAAACTCATGCAAGATTTGTTGCATTTTGTTAACTACTCGTTACTGATCATAAGTGTAATCATAGAACGGACTTCACAAATCTAACATTAGGCTAACAACACATAGCTAACATTAGCGAGCTTACCTGAAACGGTCGACCTTAATTCAGCCCCTGGCGTGACTTCTTAACATGTGTCGTAGCCGAACCATTTCTCGGGAAAAGGATGTTCGTCAGTCGGCTTCCCGTCCATTAAAATTGGTACGAACAAACATGAGGGCGCTTGGATGAGCAACTTTAATAACGCCTTTAGCCGCCGTATCTCTATGCGGGCAGAAGAGAACACAGAATGACAACATCTCGTCCTGACGTCTCGCGTGGTTCTGTGTAACTTGGACAGCTTAAAGTTACGCCCCCTGCTAAAAGTAACGCCCCTTAACGGCACGCCCCTCTCTTGCGGTCCGCAGACAGACCCATCTCAAAGATCCACCGATTCCGCTAATCCACTTCGTGTTTTCCCGCTCGCTCCACAGCATCTCTGTGTGTCCACTCTCTGCCTGGAGAGCGAAGACGACAGTTTCTGTCTTAAGTTTGTTGCATTAACAGGTTAATTTTTTACATTATATCAGTTGTTAAACCGCAGATTTACTAATTTGGAAGTTTGCTGTCGGTGTTCTAAAAGTGCTAACAACGTAGCAAGCAAACAGCAACAAAATATCCACATTCTTAGTATTATCGTTACAATGTTTGTCTAATGAATTAAATGTTCCCGGTCAGATCTAAGTTAATATAAACATTACATTTGCTGTTGTTGGCACACTTTGTAGACAAAAAAATACAAAAAAACATCAATGCCTTCACAAAATAAAGACAGAGAACGGAAAGGGAGGCTGGTAAAGGCAGTTCAACATTGCAAACATTGATTCAAAGCTCCATCAAGCCAGCAGGTAAATCATATTGAATATCTATTGTCACTTTAATTCTTGTTATTATATTCTCCCATTATAATCAATTATAATCACTTGTCTAAGTTGATGCTAGTAATATAGTAACACATCATTTATTTATAATACTTTATTAAAACCATACTAATAGTACCACCCCCCGTAGTGCCCTTTTTGGTTTGGGCCACTGCCCCATCTAGCATTTTCTAAATAACTGTTCTCATTACAAAGAAAAGTGAATGGTTTATAAATAATTTTGGCATTAAGGTATAATGCAAAAGAAGTTAAAATAAGGCTTTTCAACCTAAGGCCAGTGGGTTTTGTACAGATGTAAATTTGTGTGTATAGTATGTATGAGTGTGACTTCTGAAATGTAGTTTTCACAGAGCTGTGTGTTTCACTAGTTTTCTTGCTAATTAATTAGTTTGTTTAGTTAATTTTAACACAATTATCAGCACTAAGGTTTAAAAAATATTATCCGGCCCTCACCAGTCTTAAAATGTAAGGAATACTGGAGCTTGTTTGGGTTGGTGGGACTGTTCGCGGTGGGCGCCGGAAAATTTCCTTTATTTTTAAATCCAAAACTTGACAGGTATGAACTAGTTAAGAGTTAAAAGGTTCGTCAATTATAATTAATGGCAGTCGATACATCAAGATTTAACCCTGGTAGGTAGAGTTAACTGTTTCATCAGACCAAATAATTAAGGACTTTCGATGCGCCAATGCTTAACCTCTATTGATTTAAGAGTAAGTGATTCATCAGATCAAATAAATAAAATGAAAAGGCAGATGATACGCCTACTTAATTCTGGTCGTAGATTTGCGGTAACAAAGGATACAACAAAGTCAATAATTAAAGGTAAGTCAGAATGAAGTCAAACATCAAATTATATTAGCCATGTAAGGAGATCATAATTCAAAAGCCAATTAACAATCCAACTCAAATACGAAGCATAAATCAATAAACAGATGTAATCATACGAAAGCATTGCATACCTGTCAAAAGGACGATACTCTGAAACAGTGTAGGAGATCTGGCTACAGATTCCGGATGTAAATAAAAATACATGATGCTGTGCCCAAGACACAACGTCATGAGGTTCATTTCTAAATATAGAAGATCTCCTGAACCCTTAGCAAACTTTCCTTAAATATCCAGAGGGAACAAAGCATTTTAATAATGATATGAATTTGGTGGTGATTGGGTCTTGTGAACTCAGGGGCTGTACGTCATGGGTGATTGGTTTACATGTCTATGGTGGGAGGTGTCTCTCAACATTGAGTGAACTTTGCTTAATTTATTGTTACACTTTATCATTGAATTCTGTTGTTATAGGAGTGATACTATTGCACCACTTGTACTGAAACGTTTCAAATGATATCAAACATAAGAACTTAAACCCTTATGCATATGAAACATAACACTCCATACAGTTTATAAGTGAGATTTGAGTTGCTCTAAGAGAATGAGAAGAGAGGGAAATAAGAAACAGATTTGTGTAATCTTAGTGAGTTGTGACTCTTCTGTCTCCACACAGTGGTAGATGTGACTCTTTAGAAAGATTTCAGATGTTGATTCAACAGGACTTTGAGAATGTTTTTAGAAAATGGTTCCCTCTGGATTCAGCCATTTGAAGGCTGTTTACAGCTACCTTTAGTTAGGATTTGACATCATCCTTACAGTGCTATCAATATAATGATCATGGCTTTGATTGAAGGAAATTCTTGAACTGAAGATAAATACTGTGGTATACAATGAAGGTATGGTGATGAAGGCTCTTCTATAATTTATGTTGCTGTCTTGCCCCCTTTTGACAATCTACTAACATCCGACCTATGACACTTTGACCCGGATTCACAAAAACAAGGCTTCAGCAAACTCCAGACTAAAATACATGTTTGTGCTGTCTTAACTGAAAACAACTCACACTGACTGATCTTAAAATATTTCAGTGCCATTGTTTTGTGTCATACTGCTGCACTACTTTTTTTTTGAGACACATTTAAACTAAAAGCTTTAATGTCATCATTTAACTAAAGCTTAATCTCTGTCTGTAAAACCATGTCTTTTTAAATATTATAGGGAACCTATGTTTGTTTTAATGTATTCCTTTTAAAATTTGTATAATCAATTATCTGTTGATTAAAGGTATATTTACTTTTTTCTATTTCATATGTGAATTGTATGTGTAAATATCTCACCACTTGAGGACAAACACTCGTACTGGCTTGGATGCTAATCTGTTATTCTCTTAAAGAATTAATAAACCCCAAAAATGTATTCTTAAATCAAGGCAGAGCATTTTTACACTGTTATTCAGATTGTGACTTTCTGTGTGAGACTGACATCTAGTGGACTTGTTTATTACATGACTGACATTTTGCACACGTTTCATAAACTCAACCAGGAAATTC